>NC_058090.1:722691-911493 GCF_014858855.1 Bufo gargarizans | reverse complement strand
AAGAGAGAAAGAGAGAAAGAGAGAAAGAGAGAAAGAGAGGGCCCCAGACCTCCTGAACACAGCCAAGAGGATCCAGCGTGCCAGCATCACCTCCCGGTTACGCTGGGACTGCCAGGAACACCGGCCCGACAGAGCACATCCAGGACCCAGAAGGATTGGCCCCAGACTTAGGCAGCTCCTAGTGGTTCACAATAAATTCAGCATCTCCACTGAGTCCATGCACCAGAAATAAAATCTTAGCAGCTATGAGCTGGCATGGATTAAAACTACTTGATAAATGCAGTGCAAAGCATGTGTACTACCATGTGCCAAAAAACAGGGACATTTTTATAGTAAACCTGCCCCAGTGTCTTCTAGTATTACTACAGTTAAGCACCACCCACGAGGGACTTCCCTACACACCAGCCAGACAACCTTACCCAAAACAGTTCTGGAAGTCGTCCTCATAGCGTTTGCTGTCTGTGAATCTGCTGCTCGAGGATTTGGCCTTGCAGATGCAGCATCCTCTGGAGCTTCTGTACGTCTTTGGTTTGTAAAATCCAATCATTTTTGTTCCTTTAACGAGACAAGCTAAAAAAGAAACAAAAGAAAAAAAGGGTTATTTTCCAGTGAAGTGAAAAATCCATATACATTACACTGCCCAATGGGAATGGTGGAGTTTCTCTCAATGTGAATGATTGCCAGGAGGTCCTAAGAGGATGGGGGTAGAAATTCTTCATAAACTGTTGACCCTTGACAGCCAATATGGCCGACAATGGAAGTGGTCTCCTGAAGGGAGACTAGAAGAGGACTCCTGGACTGGTTCCTAGAGATCCCTGCAGTATACAACACCTTCCTAGCCTTCAGGTTTAGTACTGTGTGTTCTCTAGGTCACTTATGGTACAAGTTTCATTAGGTGATATTTTCTAAGTCACAAAAGCCATTAAGGCTCCACATGACATCACAGGAGGAGATCAAAGCTTCTTCCATCATGCTCAGAGCACTGGATCAGAGGGGCCATAAAACTGAAGGAGATTCTGAGTCTTAAAGGGCTCCTTTGATATCAGGTTAATATTATTAATGGAAGATCACAGACGAGTAATGTGCGAGTAGAGCCTCTTGTAGACCCACGATATACACAAAACTAAGCACCTGTAACCACGCTCTCAGAATAGGGTGGATGGCATTTCCCATTACAGTGCACTCACACGCTGCAGAAATTTCCGTGACTGAAAATTTTCAGTTGCCGAAATTTCTGCAACAAAATCTGCAGCGCGAGTGCACCCTTAAAGGGTCAAGTTTTGGTAAAGCTTTTTTTTTTTAAACTCGTTTTATTGAAAAAGAGTAACAAGGCACATATATGGCATAGACATATGCATATCGTAAGATCACATGCAGTAGGTTACAGCAAGAATAATGCAGACATACCGGAGTAGTACACAGTACAGTACAATAAAATAAACAAAGAGTATACAATCATACAGATGTCGTTATTTCCTTCATGAGCACAGTGTGGACAATCAAAGTATGTGGGAGAGCACTTAGAGGCGCTATACCCCGCTCAGGGGTCGTCTGACCTTACAGAATTGGGCGAAATGGTTAAAGAAGAATCGCACCATAAACCCCAAACTTTCTGAAATTTGTCAGGGCACTTTCTATTCACATATAATACTTTCTCGTACGGGACGATCTGATTAACTAGCCTTTTCCAAATACCCACAGTAGGAAGATCCTCCGCCATCCACTTAAGGGCAATCACTTTGCGGGCCATAAACAGGGATTCACTGAGTAGTATTTTATTGTAGTGCGACCACCCGTCATTGTCAAATATACCCAGCAGACATACCTTGGCACACAGCGGAATCGGGCCCATACCCAGTGACGACAAAACTCTAAGGACATCCTGCCAGTATAATCTGATATGGGTTTGGTAAAGCTTTTGATATAGGAGTGCCAAGACCCTAGAATGAAGAGAGAGAAGTACTCTCCTCATTACAGAGGACAGAATCTAGATGGGCCCATAGACTTGATCCTGTCACCTACAGTGAGGAGAGAACGCGTGATATGCGTGCATTTCTCTCTCCTCGTTCTAGTAATCTGTAGGTGTCGCAGCGCTCAGGTCCCCACGGATCAAAATTTATTTTCAAAATTATTTTTAATATTGTTTTATAATGGAACATAAACAGCAATACAGACATTCTTTCAAGGCATATAACTGCAGATCAATAAGTACAAAGGGCTTCCAAAACAGACAACATCTTATAAGTCATTAGGTCACACATTGTCAAACAATTCTAGGACAATAAACATGGCACTCTAACAGATGAACATCAAAGTAGTCTCACTAATTAGAATTATAGATTCATCCCTACAAGTGAGCTGCCATTGCAATAATGAACTAACAAAAGGGGGGTTAGGGGAGAGCCCACCTAAATATTATCCTCTTTGCAATGGACATTTATTTCACCGTTTCTCTAGGATGATGTTCAGGGGAGAGATATGCGAGGCTTAAAAGAGGGTGAAAGACTGAAAAAAGGCATGTACATGCAAGCGTTCCACAAGTCATGGTGTTTCATAGAGAATCCTGTTAAGTAGAGAAGTGTCTATATTTCGCCCAGGGGGACCAGGTATGGAATGAGGCATGGTCTTCCAGCTAGCTCTTCTAAACGGTACAAGGAGTCTGCTTTCTCTATCCACTGTCTGAGTGTTGGCGGAGAGTCTGATTTCCATTGCGTAGGGATCATTATTCTAGCAGCTGTTAAGAGGCGTTTTGTTAACCTCAATGAGCATTTGGGAATCTTATCTGGAAATTGGTGTAGCAAGCCGATCTCTGGTAGTAAGGCGAGGTTTAACCCCATAACCAAATTAATCTTAGATATAACAGACGACCAATATTGGGCATGACCACCATAAGTGGAAATATGTGCCCAACTGTCGACCACATCTCCAGCAGCAGGGGTTATAACTAGTTATATCTGTTTAGTAACACTGGGGTTAGATGCCATCTAGTCAGTGTTTCATAACCGCTCTCTTGCATTCTAATAGATTTTGAGGACTGTTTAGAGCTTGTGCAAGTCATCTTCCATGAATGTTTTATCAAGATCCCTTTCCCAAGCTTTAAAGAATGGATGTGTTCTGTTAGTGGGTGTGAAAGTTAACAACTCGCTAAAGGTAGACACTACTTTTGGTGTTTTAAGTTGGGTGAGGAGAGTTTCAAATTTTGTTACCGATCTATGTAGGTTACCTGCCTGTATTAGTTATTTAAAATGAGGCGATAAATTTATTGTACACTAGTGGTGACAAGGATGGGCGACACATTTGTTCAGAGTGATGCCAGAGCGGGAATTGTGCCAGCTGTTATTAACGCGTCCCCACGGATCAGAATTTGATATGACTCCAACATATCAAAATTTGTACCAAAACTCAGTAACTATTAAAGCTATATCAAAGCTCCAAAACCCCTGCTAAACCATACAACTTTGGAAACCATCAGCCACCACTAGAGGGCGCATCAGAGCTTACTACATACTGTAAGGCCTCTTTCACACGGGAGTCATGTTTTTGGCCCGGATAAGATGTGGGTGCGTTGCGGGAAAATAAGTGATTTTTCCACGAGCGAGAAAAATTGGCATGTTTGGTACCCAAACCTGAACTTCTTTACAGAAGTTTGGGTTAGGTGTTCTGTAGATTGTATTATTTTTCCCTTATAACAGGAAAATAATAGCATTCTTAATACAGAATGCATAGTACGGGCTGGAGGGGTACAAAAGAAAAATTTAACTCACCTTAATCCACTTGATTGCGCAGCCGGCATCTCTTCTGTCGTCTTCTTTGCTGTGCACAGGAATAGGACCTTTGATGAAGTCACTGTGCTCATCACATGGTTCATTACCATGGTGAGGGACCATGTGATGTCACCACAGGTCCTTAGCCGGCAGCTCAACATTACAGAAGAAGACAGAGATCCGCAACTATGCAATCAAGTGGACTCTGAGTTAATTTTTTTAAAATTTTAACCCCTCCATCACTATTTTACTTTGCATTCTGTATTCAGAATGCTATTATTTTCCCTTATAACCATGTTATAAGGCAAAATAATACAGATCGGGTCCCCAGCCCGATCGTCACCTAGCAACCGTGTGTGAAAATCTGCACTTGCTTGCCATTTTCATATGGCCCCATTCACTTCTATGGGGCCAGCGTTGCGTGAAAAACGCAGAATATAGAGCATGCTGCAATTTTCACGCAACGCACAAGTGATGCGTGAAAATCACAGCTCATGTGCACAGCCCCATAGAAATGAATGGGTCTGGATTCAGTGCCGGTGCAATGCGTTCAACCCGTGCGGAATACTCGCCCGTGTGAAAGGGGCGAGTAAAGCGGTAGAATAGGACATTAGCGGATTGCAGGGGATACGGGTGTCGGACGCTTGCCAATCAAGCTAGTGATGGCCTAACCTGAGGAAAAGCCATCACTTGATAAAAACCTCTAATACATTGAAATAAAAAAATAAAAAAAAAAGTCAGGGGCAGCCTGGTGGCCATTATGTGGTTGGTCAAAGCAGGGCAGGAGACGGAGCTGAATATCCCCTTGCTGTGCACAGAGCAATGGAAAGTTATTTTTACTGCATAACTTACACCAGTTTCCAGAAAATTAAAGTAACTTTGCTAGCCATGCCAGAAAGGTGTCGCGTTTGGTTTATACCCCCAAATTGCACTTTTTTGTACAAAGTGTGCTTGTGCAAAAACTTGCACTTTTTTAATGCCACTTTTCAGGCAAATAGATTTGATAAAGACAGCATTGCTACACATGCTCAGCATCTCCTATGAGAGCGAGAGAGATAAGGCGCTGTAGCTTTGGGAAACAAGACTGAGCATGTGTGTCCACCCCAGCACTTCAGTGATGTTGTGAATCCGGTAGCTTGATCTGATGGGCTGTTTAGACAAATGCCAGCTGTCGCCCGAACAAAAACTGCTGCATGCAACAGAATTTGTCCAGCTGAAACGTTTATGGAAAACCATCTGGATCACCAACAGACTCCATTATAGTCAATAGCAGGGTGGATTTGATTTAAATCAAACAAATTTATAGCACTAGTCAGTAAGGCTTGATTTAAATAATAGTTTTCTACATAAAGACTAATTCTTGCTGGTATAACTTATAATATGCAATTAGATAAAGATTTTTAGAATAACAACTTTTCATATTAGTTTGATTCTGCATTCATAGGTTTGTAGAAGTTAAGATTAAGGTCTTTTTCTCAACTCTGTTCACGTTATAACATTTTTGCTGTGAAGAGGCATGTGATCTCTGCTGAGTCACATTCAGTTTTGAGAACTGCTAAAGTAAACCAAGCATCTGCGATATCTAATAGGCAGAGAAACTGCCCAATAATCTTACAAAAACCTCTGGAAGAGCATGATTTTTTCGATTTTTATCCACCCTGGTCAATAGGGATCCGGTGGTACACAGTCGCACCCAACAATACTGGAAATGGTGAGCTTTGGTAGCTGATCCTCAGCTGGATCAGGCCCCCGGAATTCAACTTTTTAAAGGAGGACCTGTCACCGCTTCTGACATGTCTGGTTTACTAACTACATTGTAATTCTGGAGAACCTATTCTTATGACTATGTTCTGCCATTCCTCTATTATTTCTACTAAGTTTATGAATGAATTTCCATCAGTCTGCAGTAAGGGAACAGATGGGCGTTACCAGGTTTGTCCTGCACAGCCTGACAAGGGCAGCACCCCAACTGGTAACACCCATCAGGACCTTCATTGTAAACCACTTGGAAAGAATTCATAACTTCTAGTAGGGATAATAAAGGAATGGCACATAATAGAATCATAAGAATAGATGCTCCAGAATTACTACATGGGGGAACGCAAGTATTTATTAAAACAGGCATGTCCAGAGAGATGACAGGTCCACTTTAACTTTCTGAGGACAAATGCATAGATTTCTTACACGTATTAAGTGTTTTCCAATGATTAAAGGAGTCCTCCGGGGATGCTTGAAAATAGCAGCAAGCACCCTCTCCTACAGTGCGAGTAGGACTCAGGGGTGTGAAAATGGTACCGCCTGAAGCCCGGGACATGCAGTTCCGGGCGCCAGGCAGGTAGTTTGTTCAGTAGCTTAGCCCTGCTGCGGGCAATTAGCGGGCTTTGTTTACCGGTGCAGTGGATCGGCGATGATCTGGGGGCGTGGAGCGGCGGTGACTGAGCAGTGGGCGTAGAGCAGTGAGGCAGCCGCGGGCCGTGGTGTTGTGTCAGCGGGGGGAAGAAGATGAAATGACAGAGCTGGAGCAATGAAAGGATCTGTCACGTCTCCGGCTCAGGGGGGCGGCCAGCATCCCTCAGAAGACCCCCTTTCTGAGGGTGTTGTCAAACTGGGAAGTGATTGGCACCATAACCATGTCCAATGGCTACACAGTATCGCAAGGCACATTATGCCTGCAGTCCAGGCCAAACAAAATGCTGCAAGCAGCATTTTGACCGGACTTCAGGTATAATGGTGCCTTGCGATCCCATGAATCCGATCGCCTGCGGCTGTGGCTACAGTGCCATTCACTTCAATGGATCGTCATGCCCCCTCCTGCCCCACAACATAGTGAGCCGGCCGCGATGTAGTGCATTCTGGATAGAATCATCTAGTGTGAACGAGGACTAAACTTGAGTCATTTCACACCACAAAGACTGGAACGCAAGCCAGCCACCTCCCTGCATAAGGAAGCATGGCGGTGCATTGAAATATGGTTTTGATTTAAAATTATTTTTTGTATCAGGACAAGTAGATGGTCATGAGGGACAAGTAGATCGAGCCCTCGCTTTAGTCCTTCGAAAAGTAGTTATTTTAATTTCCACACTGAGGACTGGATGCCTGCACTTAGAGCTGCCTAGGAGGATGGGACCGCACTATACATTACGCTCTGGTACTTGCATATCTGGTGAGTTTTCCTGTCAGGCTGCTCAGCCATGATGACATATCCTAGGCAAGATCACATTACCATCTATTGTAGAGCAGCGTCGTGAAGCCCTGCCCCTCACCAGTACTAGAATTGGAGTGCATTATATACTTACAGGCATAAAAAAAATAAAAATAATAAAGTCAGGGATTTTTGAAATTGTATTCCAATAAATATAGCTTACGTAGCCTGATTACTTACACGATAGTGAATTAAAACCGCCTGCTGTATATTAACCTATTCTGTGGGAGACTGATGTACGAATACTTGGATGGAAAGTACTTATACACAGATTTATTCTTTTTAATAAGCCATAGCTTAGCTTTATTTTTTTAGTATGGGAAAGGAGGAGAAACCCTCTTTAATTAAAAGGGATAATTAGGGAAAAAATAAAGAAAGAAAATGACATAGTTTTGCCATCCGTACCCTTTCTGTCAGCTGCTTGACAGTGTATGAGAGCGAGCTGTGATCTAGCAGACTGAGGCAAGTGATTGGCACATGTAGTTTGAGTGATCGCTATCCCCAAGATCTGACCGCAATAACCACAAGGAGCCATGACCCGACAGCCGAACCTGTGACCACCACGAATCCATGCCATAAAAAAATTAAATATAACGTATAACAAAGCGATCTACTGTATGATTTTAGCCGTAGGAATGTGAACAATGCAAGAGTCTCCATACACAGGGGACATGACAAAACGCTCCTGCCGAGGACGGCCCGATATGAAGGAGGGAAAATGCAGGGGCAGCAAGGAACAATAACTGCAAAAAGGGTGAGCTATTTCTAAGTACCCATCATCCCAGTTTGCCATATTCCACTATATAGCGCTGTAGATCATATCACACCAAAATTATTGGCGACTTTCAAAATCTCTACTTTATCGTTTTGATGCAGTTACCCTTTGAAACTTTGCCTTTCCATATGTAAAATGAGGAGTCATCAGGACGTCCCCTTTTCATAGGTTGAGACACTTCCACAAGCACACCCATCATCCTCTAGGGTCTAAAATCTCGCACATGCTCCAAACATCCCGTTCCCCCTTCTCTGATGACAGGCGCAGCGAGTTCATGAAGCCAGGAGAAGGGAAAGGATGTACGGCACATGTGCTGGAATCATAATGAGATGGGCAGAGTTGTAGTGGGGACTCTGACTCGGCCAGTGAAAGGAGATGCCCCGATGACTACAGGCCACTCATTTACATATGGACACATGGGATTTCCAAGTGTAACTACGATACATCAAAGTGGTGTAGCGGGGAGTTGTGCTGTGTCTTCCACAATATTGCCATATGATTAGTTCAACTATTCTGTAAGGTTCCCTACATTTTCTGTTACTGCCCCTCTGGCTTTGTTCACACAGAAATATGCTCGGGCGGCTTTCGGAGGGTGTTTAATTAAAAAATATGGCCATGTGATTTTTTTGGGACATTTTTTGCTTGGAAGAAAAAAAAAAATGTAAAAAAATAAATAAAATACTGGTGCAACATGCCACATTTTTTAAAGAAGCACCAAAGACACACAATGTATGCCACCAAATTGAAAAAATATGCCACTAGCAAAAAACATAAAATAATTGTGTGTGCCATGTGCTTTCAGGTAACATCTGAAACTGGAGTTTTCTCAAGCCAAAAATAAATAAAAAATTTAAAAGGGCAGAAAAACCTCACTAATAACCTGTGTGTGAATCCCTCCTGAACCAGAATCCACACAACATTATCAAAATGGCAGTCAGATTTGTGCAGAACATGTCCTATTTTTTTGCGGTGTGGATTGCGGATTGAGGACCCATCCAAATCAACGGGTCCGCATCTGCAAACTGCATGAACACAGATGGTCCCTGTGCATTGCAGTCCGCATTATGGGCATGGACGGCCTACGTTTGTGTGCATGAGGCCTAAGACAAACATTATTACACTTGTCTTCAAGTAAAAAAAAATAAAAAAAAAAAGGAGATAGAGAGAGATAGAGATATATCTATCTATCTATATATCCTTGAAAAAGGCTCATTTCAGAGCCGAAACGTTGCACTGGATGGTTGAATAAAGGAATCACTTAATTTCATCTAACTGGAGTGCCGTCCATTTTCTGGATACATTGGTGGGGCAAGAAGTCAATTCCCCAGGAACATGCACCTAATCTCTTCCGATTATAGCCAGTGCCGCGCTATATCCATCTAAATTTGTATTAACCCCTTAACCACCAACCTCAACATTCCCCTTGATATGATGTCTACCACCTACCAGGCCCCGTGTATTCCATAAGAGCTATAGCTATACAGGAAGACATGTACAGTAGCATGGCTGACCGTGGGCTTCTTCTACGTGGATTTTGGCACGGACTCGTGCATGCTGTCCACCTCCCATTGATACCAGTGGGAAAACCGCATAGTTACACGCCATGCTATTTCCACTTCGATGCAGTAAAAAAACAAGCCAAAGCTTCCCATTGAAATGATCGGAATCAAAAACATATGGATTTTTTGTTGAGTATTCAAAAAATCTTTTTTCAGTGCTCCCTAGTGGCAAATGATCAAAAAATTTCAAGAGACTTCCCAACATTTTGGGTTTGCGTCTATGAAAGTTCTTAAGGACTCAGAATATACCAATATAAGGGGAAATTATTCAAGACTTTAAAGCTGGTGCAAAAGGAAAACCAGTTTAGTCATCCATAGCAACCGATCAGATTTCAGCGCTCCTTTGGAAAATGAAAGGATCAGTCTGATTGGTTGCTATGGGCGACTAAGCCAGCTTCCCAGGGCACATATGATCTAAAAGAGGACCCCCAAACCATATGGAAACAATGTATTCAAACCTGTGTAACAGACAAAGTAATCAAACTACCCCTATCATTGCATCCAACAACTACACATCCAGCATGGCACAGAAGGATCTGGTGGTAACTGGTCAGCTCTCCCGGGGCCTGATAC
The DNA here is from genome assembly GCF_014858855.1 of Bufo gargarizans. Lineage (NCBI taxonomy): Eukaryota > Metazoa > Chordata > Amphibia > Anura > Bufonidae > Bufo > Bufo gargarizans. The sequence goes on along the minus strand of NC_058090.1, from coordinate 901,620 downwards.
ATTGTTGCTCCAGCCTGTGACTGCAGGGTGTCCAGGGCTCTGTACATGCCTTTGTTTTGCCTACGTGCAGCAACCCAAGCAGCCTGGCCACCCACAGGGCGCCCCCCGCCTCTCAAGAGCACAACCCTCAACATCCGATCTATGAAAGTTTCTGAATGGGGGGGGGGCAGAGATGACATCTGTTGCACTGTCTAGTCATTGAGGGGTGCACCCCAAGATCGTGCCTGCCCGATATGTGAAGCACCCACGTGGCGTTAGAATTCAACCTGCACTTCTGGGTGGCACCACATTCTGCGCCAGCTGCAGCGACCAGGCGGAGACATGAGGCCCGTCCAGTGCCACTGAACAATGGAGGGAACGTGCAGAGCAGGGATGCGAGGCTGACACATGGCACCGACACCGCGCCGTCCGAGCTGCACCCACAGCCACTCCATGCGACTTCTGCCCAGTGCGACAATAGCAAAGCAGTAAATCTAAGCGCTGACAAGTGACAAGACAGGAGACACGCGATGCACGAGGTGGCAAGCAGCGAACACACGCACCGCTGCAGGAGCCAAAGCCCATCACACGGTATATCGCGACAGATCGCCGAGTAGTGCATGCACACAACGCAATACTCTTACTTGAACTTCTCTTGCAGCGTCCAGGTCACAGTGTTGCAGAAATCAAACTCTTCAGGCCACCTCGAAAGATCCCGCTCCTACTGCGCGTGCGTGGTTCCCACGCTCAGATTCTCTTCAATCAAGCTCATTTGCATGCGTTCAGTGACGTCACTCTTCCCGCTTCTCTATTGTCCTTTTATGGGAGCGGGCCTGGGCGGGAAAATAGGAAAGGAGGGATGAGGCGGGGGATTGTCATTGCTACCAAACAAGGAGGAGGGCTCGCCTGATTCATAACAAAAGCATTGGTTGGTCCAGCCTGGGGCTGGAGTATTAGAGTATTGGCTGACAGAGTGGTCAATGGAGATTTACCTGTGTTAATAAATCATTAATAATCACTTCAATGTCTCCATAAACTAGGAGCTTAATTATATAGGGGATAAAATGCAAGTAATTTTGACACGTTTTGGGTTACACTAGACTCTTCAGCTTTGACAAAGGGTTAGCCCAAAACGCGTGAGCATTACTTGTATTTTACCCCGCTCAGCTATACTAACGTTCCTTTATTTAATCAGATTCCACTGTCGCTAGACTAATAATCTCTTGTGAAAAGGAACATCAGTCGGTTGTATGCGTTTCAGGAAAATCTGAGTGAAAACCAATATGACATTATAAAGTAATTCCCTCATGGGTTGTGCCGCTCTCTGCTTCTCCAGGCTCCTAAATTGTATATCCATCTAGTCACGGAAAGATGGGGTTACAGTAGAGTAGTTTTTGAGGAGGCAAATTGGCCAACTGAAAAGGGTAATGGCCTATCTCCTCAGGGCTTCCCAAGGCATTGCCATTATGTGGCAGTATTCGGGGAGAGTTGTCCCCCAACTTTCACATAGAAAGAAAACTCAGATAAAAATTGAACCCCTCCTCCCACCAGGCACACCTTGACCTGTATGTGCACAGTTTAACATAGGGTTGTTTCGATACCAAAATTTGGATTCGGTTTCAATACCATAAAAAAAGTATTGCGATACCATGAGAAAAAAATAAAACACACAAAAAAGCTGCGTACATTCCGCATTTTATGGAACATCCGGCCCACAATTGAACAGTCTTATCCTATTTTTTGAGGGGACAAGGTGACAAAAAAAAAATAGCCAATCGCACAGTTTTTCTTTTTTTTTTCTTTTACGGCGTTCACCTCATAGGAGATATTTTTTAATATTTAATAGTTTGGACTTTTCGGATGTGGCAATATATTTATTTATTTATTGTTTATATATTTTAGATGTCAAATTGGGAAAGGGGGTGATTTATACTTAATATTTTGGTGTGGTTTTTAAACTTTTTTTTTTTTTTTTTTACAGTTTATTTAAAGGGAGTCTTTCACCTATACTTCACCATTATAGAACACTAACACCATTATAGTCTCCATATCGGAATGCTACTTACTGTTTAGCTGCCCGTCGCTTATTTTCTTTTAAAAACACTTTTATTCAATATGCAAATTAGGTCTGAAAGTGCCCAGGGGCGGCGTTCAAGCATCTGGTGCCCAGGCCCCTCGTCGCTATTCATATGAAACCCCTCCCCTTTCACCCCTCTGGCCCGCCCTAGGTTCTTCAAAAATCAAGCGCCAACGCCTGCTCACTTCATTCCCTCTAACAGCTCATGCGCATTAAACGCTCTTGTGCCTCTGCCCATAATGGGGAATGAAGTGCGCAGGCGTGGTGAATCTTGTGAACGGCGCTGGCACTGGATTTCTGAAGAACCTAGGGTGGGCCAGAGGGGTGAAAGGGGAGGAGTTTCATATGAAACGCAACATTCACTACTACTAAAGTCCTTTTGGACTAAATTCCACCAATTTTCCTGCACCTACCTACTTAACTAAGACTTAACTTTCAATCTCTATTATTTAATATTACTGGTGTAGATAGCTAGTTAATTAAAATTTCCAGTGATCACTGGCCTTTATATGTCACTTAAACCACCTTGTCAGGATTGTCACCTGACTAGGTTAACCTCCTACTGGGTTTGTACACACTTATGCCAACAGGCTGGCGCTGCCTGTGTATTATATATGCACTGTGCGACTCATTTTTCTTATACTGCTAGGCCACAGTGATTTATGTCTTCAGGGGTTAGGCGTCAGGTCACACTCTGCCTTAACCCCTGAAGATGCCGTGATACGGCGAAACATGTCGGGGGGCAGCGTGAAGCTCTGATTTTTATAACAGTAAATCAGTGTGGCCTAGCAGTATAAGAAAAATGAATCGCACAGTGCATATATAATACACAGGCAGCGGGCAGCCTGTTGGCATAAGTGTGTACAAACCCAGTAGGAGGTTAACCTAGTCAGGTGACAATCCTGACAAGGTGGTTTAAGTGACATATAAAGGCCAGTGATCACTGGAAATTTTAATTAACTAGCTATCTACACCAGTAATATTAAATAATAGAGATTAAAAGTTAAGTCTTAGTTAAGTAGGTAGGTGCAGGAAAATTGGTGGAATTTAGTCCAAAAGGACATTAGTAGTAGTGAATGTTGGTTAACACACCATATCCCTGCTCTTAAAGGGGAAGTACAGCAATTGTAGTTCATATGAAACGCTGCCCCTGGGCACCTTCAGACCTAATTTGCATATTTAATACAAGTGTTTTTTTAACCACCTTAGCTCCGCTAGCTTAAACACCCTTAATGACCAGACCACTTTTTACAATTCTGCACTACACTACTTTCACCGTTTATTGCTCGGTCATGCAACTTACCACCCAAATGAATTTTACCTCCTTTTCTTCTCACTAATAGAGCTTTCATTTGATGGTATTTCATTGCTGCTGTCATTTTTACTTTTTTTGTTATTAATCGAAATTTACCGAAATTTTTGCAAAAGAATGACATTTTTCACTTTCAGTTGTAATTAATTAAAAAATACATTTCTATATAAATTTTTCTCTAAATTTATTGTTCTACATGTCTTTGATAAAAAAAAATATGTTTGGGTAAAAAAAAAAATGGTTTGGGTAAAAGTTATAGCGTTTGCAAACTATGGTACAAAAATGTGAATTTCCGCTTTTTGAAGCAGCTCTGACTTTCTGAGCACCTGTCATGTTTCCTGAGGTTCTACAATGCCCAGACAGTAGAAACCCCCCACAAATGACCCCATTTCGGAAAGTAGACACCCTAAGGTATTCGCTGATGGGTATAGTGAGTTCATAGAACTTTTTATTTTTTGTCACAAGTTAGCAGAAAATGATGATTTATTTTATTTTATTTTGTTTCCTTACAAAGTCTCATATTCCACTAACTTGTGACAAAAAATAAAAACTTCCATGAACTCACTATGCCCATCATGAAATACCTTGGGGTGTCTTCTTTCCAAAATGGGGTCACTTGTGGGGTAGTTATACTGCCCTGGCATTTTAGGGGCCCTAATGCGTGAGAAGTAGTTTGAAATCAAAATGTGTAAAAAATGCCCTGTGATATCCTAAAGGTGCTCTTTGGAATTTGGGCCCCTTTGCCCACCTAGGCTGCAAAATAGTGTCACACATGTGGTATCGCCGTACTCAGGAGAAGTTGGGCAATGTGTTTTGGGGTGTCTTTTTACACATGCCTATGCTGGGTGAGATAAATATCTCTGTCAAATGACAACTTTGTATAAAAAAATGGAAAAGTTGTCTTTTAGAGAGATATTTCTCTCACCCAGCATGGGTATATGTAAAAAGACACCCCAAAACACATTGCCCTACTTCTCCTGAGTACAGCGATACCACATGTGTGATACTTTTTTGCAGCCTAGGTGGGCAAAGGGGCCCAAATTCCAAAGAGCACCTTTAGGATTTCACAGGGCATTTTTTACACATTTTGATTTCAAACTACTTCTCACGCTTTAGGGCCCCTAAAATGCCAGGGCAGTATAACTACCGCACAAGTGACCCCATTTTGGAAAGAAGACACCCCAAGGTATTCCGTGAGGGGCATGGCGAGTTCCTAGTATTTTTTATTTTTTTTCACAAGTTAGCGGAAAATTATGATTTTTTTTTTTTTCTTGCAAAGTCTCACATTCCACTAACTTGTGACAAAAAATAAAAACTTCCATGTACTCACTATGCCCATCACGAAATACCTTGGGGTGTCTTCTTTCCAAAATGGGGTCACTTGTGCGGTAGTTATACTGCCCTGGCATTTTTGGGGCCCTAAAGCGTTAGAAGTAGTTTGAAATCAAAATGTGTAAAAAATGCCCTGTGAAATCCTAAAGGTGCTCTTTGGAATTTGGGCCCCTTTGCCCACCTAGGCTGCAAAAAAGTGTCACACATGTGGTATCACCGTACTCGGAAGAAGTAGGGAAATGTGTTTTGGGGTGTATTTTTACATATACCCATGCTGGGTGAGAGAAATATCTCTCTTAAAGTCAACTTTTCCATTTTTTTTATACAAAGTTGTCATTATAGAGAGATGTTTCTCTCACCCAGCATGGGTATATGTAAAAAGACACCCCAAAACACATTGCCCTACTTCTCCTGAGTACGGCGATACCACATGTGTGACACTTTTTTGCAGCCTAGATGGGCTCCATTCAGATGTCCGTATGTGTTTTGCGGATCCGATCCGTGGATCCGTAAAACACATACGGACGTCTGAATGGAGCCTTACAGGAGGGTGATCAATGACAGGGGGGTGATCAGGGACTCTATATGGGGTGATCACCCCCCTGTAAGGCTCCATTCAGACGTCCGTATGTGTTTTGCGGATCCGATCCATGGATCCGTAAAACACATACGGACGTCTGAATGGAGCCTTACAGGGGGGTGATCATCCCATATAGACTCCCTGATCACCCCCCTGTAAGGCTCTATTCAGACGTCTGTATGTGTTTTGCGGATCCGATCCGTGGATCCGCGGATCCGCAAAACACATACGGACGTCTGAATGGAGCCTTACAGGGGGGTGATCAATGACAAGGGGTGATCAGGGAGTCTATATGGGGTGATCACCCCCCTGTCATTGATCACAGGGTTGGTTTCCAGAAGACATTCGGGCCTATGAAGGAGCCTCGCTCCTGAAAGGTATTATGGGCCGGTTCTGGAGAGCGCTCAGTTTCGCGTTCGCAGCCAGTATAGTCCTCATCTTCTTCCCAGTCCTCCGGTTTCTTTCTAGGACGGGTCACAGCGGTGGCGTAGGGGCCTCGCAGGCCCTCGGCAGGGGTAAACTCTACCTCCTCTCCCTCGTGGAGATTGTGAATGTGTTCTGGGAGGTAGCTCTGCATTACGGACCTCCGGTTAACATAAAGATCCCTGCTGGTAGTATAGTCCTTTTATAAAGCCGAAGCCTCGGTCTTTGTCAAAAGCCACTACCAACCCCATTCTCCTTTCCAGGCGTGGTTGGTTGTCAGTGTGGCGCTCGTGAACGGTCTTTGCCAGTTCCTCGAAGTAAATTTTGGTTTTGCTCGTCTTCTTTATCGCGGCCTCCCGTATCTCCGCCATCAACGCCGACCACTTAAACGAGGGTTGATAAAAGTCTCTCCATGAGCCACAGTAGGGCTCAGGCTGCTTCCTCGGTGGCGGGCAGGTGGGTCTCTCCGGTCCCAGAGAGTAGGCCGGTGGAGCATTCTCTTGCTCCATATCAGTAGAAACCCGTTTTTAGTCCAATAAGTGCTGACATTCCCTCAGAGCAGTCTTTACTAGTCAACATGCTTGATCCTTCTTCAGAGAGCGACAGGGTGGCACCAATAATCGCAGACAGATCCTCCCATTGTTCTGGGAGGCCGCCCCCCAGGTACTCCTGCATAGGGGAGGCGGAGTCCATCACAGCAGACATGCAAATGTCCAGACAGGGCGGTGGCGCGGACATATAGCCTTTCCCGCACTTTTCAGCAGAAGGCACCAATTTTTACCGCCAGTAAAGTATGAAGATGACGCAGCAATTAAATCCAGTCAGGTTAAGCGGCCATCTTTGAGCAAATCGCTGTCTATTCACTGATAGCAAGAGGTGGCTTAAATAAACGGCAAACAGTCCATACAATATACAGTTCTTCACACCGCAAATTATTACAGTTCTTTTGGCCCAGCAATTTCAAATAAACAATAGGGCTTAGTCACTTTAAGGGCAAATAATGGCACACAGTTTTAATTCCACAATGGCGCAGGAATAATCCGTAAATCCTGTTCGTGACGCCAATTTATGCAGCACGCCAGACCTACAGGGTATTGCGAAGTGAGGTCACGGTTATGGGCAATCGAGGGTTACTCACTGTTTGATGGAAAACCCTGGGCAGGCATGCGGCAGTGAAGGAGAGGCTGACACAAAGTTCCTCTGGGGCACACTCTGTATGTAGGGACCAGGCCTGATGGTGGATGAGGTGCCCTTGGTGTTGCAGGTGTTTTGAGCGCCTGGGGCAAGGACCCTTTAAGGATACTTACCAACATCTTGATGGCAAATTTGGTGCATTTAAGACCCACCCTGGGAATACCATAACCACAGATGGGCAGAGCTTACACGGGCCCCCACCCATTTTGGAGCCTGGAACAGCCCACACTTGCTGGGATTGTCTCTAAAAGTAAGGGACAAGCTTTACAAATTCAGGACTGTTTGAAACTATGCACTGCAATGTGTTTTTTTTAAATGCCTTGTGTAAAAGGGGTAAAACGTAGAAAAAAAAAACTATATAAAATCGGTATCTCTGTAATAGCACTAACCAGCAGAATAAAGATAATGTGTCATTTTTCCTGTACAGTGTTCACCCCAATAACAAATCCCAAACAGCAAAGGCAGAGTTGATGCCTTATCTTTTATCCTGCTTCCCAAAAAGCTAAATAAAAAGTGATTAAAAAGTACCCCAAAATAGAACCAATGATGATGACAACTGATCCTGCAAAAAAAGTCCCTCACATAGGTCAGCTCAGCTGAGAGAAAAATAAAATGTATGGTTGTCAGAAAATGGTTGTAATGGTATACCAGAGGCCAGGGATGTATCTATCACAAGGCAAACAAGGCATTTGCCTAGGGCGGCACTTGCCAATGGGGCGGCAAAATGCCTTGTTTGCTTAGTGATAGTTACACAATATGCTAAATATTTTTTTTGCCCCTTCTCCGATCCGATCCTTCACTATGCGAGCGGCATCACCGGCGCCGCATTGTTAAGGAGTTGAAAGACTTACTTCCTCCTCCTCCTGACTTCCTCCCGACCTCCCCTGCCTTTTGCGTCCGCGAGTTTCCGTCGTGACGTCACACGGAGGTGGAGTCACGGGCCGGCAACTCTAGGGTGAGCCAACTCTAGAATGGATCCTGCACACTGTCACTTTCAACACTAAGGCCATGCCCCGGCCACCAATGCACTGATCCCTGAGCCTGCTGTCTTCAAAAATTGTAAGTACTTAAATTACAGTAATTCACAAAAAATCTATTACTTAGTTGTTTTATGGGGTAAGGGGGTTGGGACCCGTTGGGTGATTAGAGGGCGGAGAATTAGGGAGGGGTTAATACTGTACTATTTCTAGCTGCACATTGTTTTAAAAAAAATAAATAAAAAGTAATCTGTAAAATACATTTGTGTTAGAAGTTGTGCTTTTTTAATTTTTTTAATAATGATACAGCCATTTTATTTAATGTATTTGTGCTCCAACCAACACAGAAACCAACACAGAAATTAGCACAAATGTATTAAATAAAATGGCTTGGTAAATAAAATGGGTCAAATTTATATTAGGGGGGTGCCCGAGTTTAGTCTCGCCTAGGGCAGCACAAAACCAAGATACACCACTGCCAGAGGCTGCTTAATAGCAACATGGCGCCTTTAAACCAATCCATCAAAATCTATGCTGCAAAAGCCAAAAGGTGGTTCCTTCTGAACCCTGCACTGTACCCAAACAGCACATCCATATTTATGGCATTTCAATACCTAGCAGGACCCACCTAACAATTAAAGGGTGTCGTGTGTCACAAGCTGGGCACAGCATATTGGGTACTGAAATGCCATATGTGTGGAAAAATTTCAATTTTTACTTTGCATGGCATCAAAATGTTCATTACACCCCTTGGTAATTTCTGTGAGGGGTGTGGTTTCCAAGTACCCCCTCACAGTAGTATCCCCTCATTGTACAACCTTAACAGTAGTTTTGTACAGATGTGTGCCCCCTCACAGTAGTTATGCCCACATTGTGCCCTCTCACAGTAGTTATGCCAACATTGTGCCCTTTCACAGTAGTTATGCCCTCTCTGTGCCCCTTTTACAGTTGTAATGCCCTCTTTGTGCCCCCTTCACAGTACTAATACCCATTGCGCCCCCTTCACAGTAATAATCCCCATTATGCCCACTTCATAGTAATCATCCCAATTGTGTCCCCTTCATAGTAATAATCCCCATTGTGCCCCCTTTATAGTAATAATGCCCACTGTGCCCCCTTCATAGTAATAATGCCTATTGTGCCCCCTTAATAGTAGTAATGCCCACTGTGCTAGTAATGCCCTCTGTGTTCCCTTCACAGTTATAATGCCCACTGTGCCCCTTCACAGTAATAATGCTCATTGTGTCCCCTTCACAGTAATAATGCCCACTGTGCCCCCTTCATAGTAATAATGCCCACTGTGCCCCCTTCATATTAATAATGCCCATTGTGCCTCCTTCCCAGTAATAATGCCCATTGTGCCCCCTTAATATTATCAATGCCCACTGTGCTAGTAATGACCTCTATGCCCCCTCCATAGTAGAAATCCTCATTGTGCCCCCTTCACAGTAATAATGCCCACTGTGCCCCCTTCACAGTAATAATGCTCTCTGTGTCCCCTTCATTGCTTTGTGCCCGCTCCATAGTAGAAATGCCCATTGTGCCCCCTTCACATTGGTAATGCCCCCTGCGCCCCCTCTATAGTAGTAATGCCTTCTGTGCCCCCTCTATAGTAATAAAGTCCTCTGTCTGTGCCCCCTGTATAGTAATAAAGCCCTGGCTTTGTGCCCTAATAAAGCCCTCTGTGCCCCCTCTATAGTAATAAAGCCCTCTGTGCCCCTTTGTATAAACCCCCACCCCCAAAAAAAACACAGTAACTACTCACCTTGTCCCGCTTCTGAAGCTCACATACCTCTCTTCCCCTCTTACCTGCAGGCACAGATCGCTCTGCAACACTGTGTGGGCAGAGCTTATGCAGATTTCCAGACTGAATGGTGGAGCGAGCAGAAGTCTTCCTACTTTACCATTCTGTGCGCCGCCGGCCTCAAGGAGGGGAGCAGCGCTGGGAGCTGAGCAGTGAGTGACAGGACCGCAGCTCCCAGCACTCCAGCAATGAGCGCTTCCATCTGTATTGATGAAAGTGCTCATTGCTTCTGGCACCACCTGAGAGCTGGCACCCGCCCCCCCCCCCCCCCCCCGCCCGCCCCTTAGTACGCCACTGGCGTAAATCACCACATATGACCTCAAATCCTTTTCTGAGCCCTGTGATGTGCTAATACAGCAGTTTACAACCACATCTGAGGTATTGCCATATTCAGGAAGAAATGGGTAACACATTGTGGGGTCCTTTTTCTCCTGTAACCTCTTAAAATTGAAAATCTGGGTCTAAAGCAACATTTTCTTGTCAAAAATGTAATATTTGATTATCACAGCCAAGTGTTTCTAAATTCTATTCAATGCCTGTAGTGATCACTACACTGCTTGAAAAATTCATTGGGGGTGTAGTTTCAAACCTGGGATAACTTTTTGTGGTGTTTCTACTGTAGGGGTATCTCAGGGTCTCTTCAAATGCGACATGGCACCTGAAAACCATTCCAGCAAAATCTGCCCTGAAAATGCATATGGTGCTCCTTCCTTTCTGAGTCCTGCGATGTGCCCCCACAGCAGTTTACCACCACATTTGGGATGTTTCCATATTCAGTATAAATTGCGTAAAAAATAGTAGGGTCCATTTTCTCCTGTTACCCCTTGTGAAAATGAAATATCTGGGGCTACAGTAACATTTTATTGAAAAAAATATATTTTTCATTTTAACAGCCAAAGTTTTCTAAAAGTGGAGTCAAAGCACTCACTACATCCTTCAATAAATTATTTTAGGTTTGTAGTTTACAAAATGGGGTCACTTTTTGTGGGTTTCCACTCTATGGGTACCTCACCATGTTAATAGCAGTAGTCATCCTCCAATAGAATTGCTTGACTTTACCATATTAATAACAGTAGTCATCCTGCAATAGAATTGCTCGGCTTTACCATGTTAATAGCCGTAGCTATCCACCAAGGTAATTGCTTGATTTTAATTTGAATAAATAAAACAGTCGGTTGCATCCAGTCAGTTGCAGGTCGGTGAGCAGTGAAGATGGCCGTCTCCCGACTCTGATCACTGTACAGATCATCAGCTCATATCGTAGATAAGTTATCTTTCTCTAAGTCACATGATTGTTTATAATATTAATAAAAGGAGAAGTGACCGTTCCCAGGATGTTATATGGACCAGTGATAGCACAACATTCCCCACTCCCTCCAGTCTGTTATACTGGGAGTTACCAATTACATTTATAGCTATTACATGTCAGGTTGTATTCACACCTGCAGAACAGAAACTGCAATGCATAGCTGGATCCCTCACATGATGGATATCACCATCACCTACCGATCCTCACTGACTTACAGTAAGGTAGGCCAGGATCCGCTGGAGTGTCTGTTGTTGTGACAGGAATAATAGCGCTGTATGCAGTAAAAGTTTTCTTATGAAATATTACAGAATATGTTATAGAGGCTCCACCACAGGTGTGAACACAGCATAGGCCTCTTGCACACAGCCATTGTGCTCCTGTGGCCGTATGGCGGGCCGCATACAGCGGTTCCGCAATACACGGGGCACCGACCTTGTTCTATCTTTTTGTGGAACGGACGGATCACAGACCCAATCAAGTTTAGTGGGTCTGGATCCATCCCGGCTGCCGCACGGACGTTGCCCGTGCATTGGGGATCGCAAATTGCGGTCACCAATGCACGGAACGGAACCACAACAGCCGTGTGCAAAAGACCTAACACAGGATCACACTGGAGGCGCAAGTCTTGTATGTGTGTCCCGAAAGAAGTAAGAAGTGATACTCATAGATACAGATATAGCGGGGATACTGATAGATACAGATATAGCGGGGATACTGATAGATACAGATATAGCGGGGATACTGATAGATACAGATACAGCGGTGATACTGATAGATACAGATATAGCGGTGATACTGAAATATACAGATATAGCGGTAAAACTGATTGATACAGATATAGCAGTGATGCTGAGAGATGCAGATATAGCGGTGATGTTGATAGATACAGATATAGTGATGATGCTGAGAGATACAGATATAGTGATGATGCTGAGAGATACAGATATAGCGGTGATGCTGATAGACACAGATATAGCGGTAATACTGATAGATATAGTGATGATGCTGATAGATACAGATATAGAGGTGATGCTGATAGATACAGATATAGCGATAATGCTTCTGTAGGACACTTTTTTTAATGGACAAAAAAAGTTTTGCATGCAGGACTTTTTTGTCTGGTCTTTTTAATTAAATATGAGATGAAGGGCCGGAATGGAGCCTCCAACACAGATGTGAATAAGCTTTTCCACCAACAGAACTTTTTATTCTGAGCACTTTCAGATTTCCCCATGGTAAAATGCATGAAAATCCATGGCCTACATAATTATGATTTTCCAAAACTAATATTTGAAATCACTAAGGCCTCTTTCACACTTGCGTTGTCCGGATCCAGCGTGTACTCCACTTGCCGGAATTACACGCTGGATCCGGAAAAACGCAAGTGTACTGAAAGCATTTGAAGACGGATCCGTCTTCAAAATGCTTTCAGTGTTACTATGGCACCCAGGACGCTATTAAAGTCCTGGTTGCCATAGTAGGACCGGGGAGCGGTATACTTACAGTCCGCGCGGCTCCCGGGGCGCTCCAGAATGACGTCAGATGCGATCACGTGATCCATGCGCTTGGGGCGCCCTGACGTCACTCTGGAGCGCCCCCGGGAGCCGCACGGACTGTAAGTATACTGCTCCCCCGCTACACTTTACCATGGCTGCCAGGACTTTAGCGTTCCGGCAGCCATGGTAACCATTGAGAAAAAGCTAAACGTTGCATCCGGCAATGCGCCAAAACGACGTTTAGCTTAAGGCCGGATCCGGATCAATGCCTTTCAATGGGCATTAATTCCGGATCCGGCCTTGCGGCAAGTCTTCAGGATTTTTGGCCGGAGCAAAAAGCGCAGCATGCTGCGGTATTTTCTCCGGCCAAAAAACGTTCCGTTCCGGAACTGAAGACATCCTGATGCATCCTGAACGGATTTCACTCCATTCAGAATGCATTAGGATAAAACTGATCAGGATTCTTCCAGCATAGAGCCCCGACGACGGAACTCTATGCCGGAAGAAAAGAACGCAAGTGTGAAAGAGCCCTAAGGCTTCTGTGAAGTGGTTTTAGACAACTGAATAGCAGGCGAGTCGTATGTTGTGCCCGACTTACATTAAAGCCTATGGTGTAAATGTTGTGTGCAACATGTGACTTGCAACACAAAATCCAGCATTGTTGGATTTTTTGTGACTGTTACGTCGCAGCATGTCATATATTGCATTGCGACACCATTGACAATCATTACTTGAAATGTCACCCGACATGTGTAGCCGTACCCTAAAGAGTCTTCTCATAGCAGTAAATTCCCTCTCATCTCAGATCTTCTGCGGCGATCAGGTGATTGCTGTGCATTCATTCTTGTCTCCACAGGAAGCCGTTATGCACACAGAGGAAATGAAGGGGTTTTCTGTTTTTAGCATATTGATAGCCTGTACTCAGGAGAAGCTATCCATTTCAGATCATAGGATTGGAGAGGAGAGAGGCACATCGAGAAATGCCGGACGCTGGAGGTAGGCCTGCATGAGGGGTTTTGGGCTCCGGGGCCGAGGAGTGGCTAGGAAGGGTTAGGATAGTGAGGGGGCGGAGTCGCATGGGTGGGGGCAGAGCTTCAAGAGGGGGCGGAGCCAACAGACCGGCGCCATTCGGGAGAAGAGGAGCAGGAGAGCGGACATCTCCCTCCCACCCGCCCTGTTTTTGGGTGTTCTGTGGGGAGGATGATGGTGGTGAGTGATGTTGCGGCAGTCGTGGTGGGGGAAGGTCATAGAAGCTGGTGGTCTTGAATGGTGTGGAAAATAGGAGGGCCCCCAGGAGGGGGGGGGCTGGACTCTCATAGTTGGGGCATTTTTGGTTCGTTCAGATAGGCGTCCATCAGTTGGTGTCTCCGAGCTGGAGTTTTGCGGCTGGAGGCAAGATGGAAGTGCCGGGTTGGCGTGTTTATACATATATGTGAGAAATTTGGGGCTTCTATGACATCCCTCGTCAGGGGGTATGGAAAAAGTTATTGTTATATATTTATATATGTTATGTATTTATTTATTTATTAATAAATGGCTGCTGTGGCCGATTTAATCCAACTCGGACTGTGTGTATTCATTTAAGGGGCGTGAGAGGTTGGGGGGAAAAAGGGGGAGTTTTTATGTGGAGTAAGTAGGCCCCGGGGAATGCACAATAACCCATTCATGCACCTCTGAGTAGACGACGTGCAGATAGACGGCCCCATGTAAACAAGAGTCTGCAGTCCTTGCACAAGCGCCATGATCCCCCCAAAACTCCTAATCCATGGAGGTGCAGAGAACCAGACCACCACCGATCCTATTGATCAACCAATCTTGAGGATAGGCCATCAATAAACTGAATCTGGAAAACTCCTTTAAATGCAGCTATTTGAGTAACCTTCTATGTAATACTAGGAAACTTGAATACTCCAGACTTAAACTTGCTGCTTGTCAGCATTTAACTACGCTGACTTGCAGAGAGGGTCCCAAGCAGGGGACTAGGATATGTGCAACGTGTCGGTCCACAGGGGAGAACGCGTGAGGTTCACGGTGGGCGGAAGGTTACAGTAGTTAATCGGGTACTCACGGTTAGCAGATGCCTCCCTGGGCCAGCAGTGCAGTGAAGGGGAGAACAGTACTAGATTGTCCGGGTTACATTCTATTACAGGGGACACTGGCCAGGTGGTGATTGAGGTGCCCTTGATGGCGATTGAGTTTCTAAGTGCTTGTGCGGCTGGGACCCTGACTTAAGTAATGTTGTGACGCCAGCACCTTGGTGATGCAAAATGATGAGAGTGGTTGTAATATGGAGTTAGAAGAATGAGGCAGGGTTGAATCCACTTATAAAACAGCCTCTTATGAACATGCAGGTTGAATGTGATAAATCCCAGTAACAGGCTATAGTAGGATATTATGTACTCGCTGATATTCAGCTCTTTGCCTTGCTTCAGTCTCAGTAAAGGTAGTTCAAGTCTTTGTCTTCTACACACAAGTGATGTAACAGATGTCCTATCTGTCCTTGAAGTAACGGTGAGGCTGCCGGAAGCTAATAAACCCTTCACCTTGATACAAAGGCGCCTAGAACCTAGAATAATGGCTATTGTCCTTCCGTTTGTCTTTCCACAATAAACTTAGTAAAATCCACTTGACACTCCGGAAGAGTATACAGTAGAATACAGACTTCACCTCTGCCTATTTTCCTGGCTTGACACTGAGACCATAAATTGGCTCCTCTGGGCCGTGGAGCCCAAGAGAGAGCTGAGAGGAGGGGGTCCTCTCCTTCCCCCTTGCTCTTCACTCCATCTCCTTCAACTCCCACACTCTAAACTCCTCTAACTAGGCCTGAACTGTGCTATATATACTGTGGTGCTATCCCCATCTAGTGGTGGAATGTGTGTAGTGCACCTCACAGCCTGGTAACAGGGATTCTACATAAGAATGAAATACAGCATGATACAACATATGACATAACAAGCTTTTGTAGTGCCCACGTACACTAGTGGGATGCTGCATATGCCCCTAATGTCTGATAGGTTTGGGTGCCAGAGGTAAGACCCCCACCTATCTCTAGAACGAAGCCTGCAAAGTGAAGGAGGGCATGCCACCCTCCATTCATTTCAATGGGAGTGCCGAAAATAGCTAAGCAGTGCTTTCAGCTATTTTCAGAAGACCCATTGAAAGAGATGGGAAGTGCACTGCACAAGTGCATCCCCCACTTCATTCACTTCTATGGGCCTGATGGAAATAGCCAGCACTCGGCTATTTTCGGCAGTCCCATAGAAATGAATGCACAGGGCACCCTCCTTCAATTTGCGTGCTCCGTTCTAAGGATAGGTGTGGGTCTCAGAGGTGGGACCTGCACCTATTAAACATTGGGGGCATATCGCTAGGTATGAGATGGGCCAACCCTTTAAGGGCATGAAAGCCTCTTATGGATCATCCATAAGACAAGTGTGGCCAAAATAGTTTGATTACAGGACTGGGAAATCTGCTAAGGACAAACTATAGGACAAACCAGGGATACTGCATGGAACACCAGAATGCAGACCAGACAGATCTCCACAGGTAAGTGATAAACAAAAAGGCATGTACTTTTTACAGATCTAGATGTACATTTAAATGGAAACATACACACAGGAACATAGACAAGGGAATGCGTCACTATATAATAGTTGCAGGTAAGTGAACATTGTGGTTTGATCCTAACAGTAATTTCTATTTTTATCTAGGTGTCGTTAGATTTTGACCATAGACTTTATATTAGTGGAACTTTGGCATAATTTTGGCAGGATCAGCCAAGAATATCATGTCTGTGATGACCAGGGTATTAAAAGGGGGCTGGGAAGTAGACAGGTTGGATTTCCACCTGTGTGGTCTTACTATGTCCCCCAAGATTTCTGGCATCAGAAATGTCTGATTGCCAAGTATTTGGCAAGAAAGGGGAAAGACTGGACAAAAATCCCATAGGTCCTCTTTTTATGGAAGGTCCTATCTACTATCACACATATAGTTGTGTGATCCCATCTGCCAAACTTTATGGCATCTTTCTTCAGATGGGTCCCTACACTAACAATTTTATAAGAGGAGATGTTATGTGGAACTGCTGTCGGCATCTTTTGACCACAGACTCCACAGAATCTGTATTAATGTAGTACTGGAATCATGTGTGTAATATCTCTAGGTAATCTAGTTAAACAAAAAAGTCTTAGGGTAGGGACCCATCTGATTGAGGTCGCCGTGACGGGGCAGATGGGCTCACACAATTTCATTACATTGTGTGCTAAGAACCTCATGTTAAGTTTTGAAGGAGTAGGGAGAATTTGCATGTCTCAGTTTATATAAATATTGAGTATTAATTTTCTGCATGATAAGTCACTTAGGTTCTGTCGTGATTTCCCCCAGAGGAACCCAACGGTCCTCATTGACAGATGATGGGATCCATTGGTGTCTGCTCTTTTTATGGGAAAATAGCGGATGTGTACATGGCCTCAGTAGATTAACCACTTCAGCCCCGCTAGGTGAAACCCCCTTCATGACCAGAGCACTTTTTACACTTCGGCACTACACTCCTTTCACCGTTTATCGCTCGGTCATGCAACTTACCACCCAAATGAATTTTACCTCCTTTTCTTCTCACTAATGGAGCTTTCATTTGGTGGTATTTTATTGCTGCTGACATTTTTACTTTTTTTGTTATTAATCAAAATGTAACGATTTTTTTGCAAAAAAATGACATTTTTCACTTTCAGCTGTAAAATTTTGCAAAAAAAACGACATCCATATATAAATTTTTCGCCAAATTTATTGTTCTACATGTCTTTGATAAAAAAAAAATGTTTGGGCAAAAAAAAAAAATGGTTTGGGTAAAAGTTATAGCATTTACAAACTATGGTACAAAAATGTGAATTTCTGCTTTTTGAAACAGCTCTGACTTTCTGAGCACCTGTCATGATTCCTGAGGTTCTACAATGCCCAAACAGTAGAAAACCCCCACAAATGACCCCATTTCGGAAAGTAGACACCCTAAGGTATTCGCTGATGGGCATAGTGAGTTCATAGAACTTTTTATTTTTTGTCAGAAGTTAGCGGAAAATGATGATGATTTAATTTTTTTATTTTTTTATTACAAAGTCTCATATTCCACTAACTTGCGACAAAAAATAAAAAATTCTAGGAACTCGCCATGCCGCTCACGGAATACCTTGGGGTGTCTTCTTTCCAAAATGGGGTCACTTGTGGCGTAGTTATACTGCCCTGGCAATTTAGGGGCCCAAATGTGTGAGAAGAACTTTGCAATCAAAATGTGTAAAAAATGACCGGTGAAATCCAAAAGGTGCACTTTGGAATATGTGCCCCTTTGCCCACCTTGGCAGCAAAAAAGTGTCACACATCTGGTATCGCCGTACTCAGGAGAAGTTGGGGAATGTGTTTTGGGGTGTCATTTTACATATACCCATGCTGGGTGAGAAAAATATCTTGGTCAAATGCCAACTTTGTATAAAAAAATGGGAAAAGTTGTCTTTTGCCAAGATATTTCTCTCATCCAGCATGGGTATATGTAAAATGACACCCCAAAACACATTCCGCAACTTCTCCTGAGTACGGCGATACCAGATGTGTCACACTTTTTTGCTGCTAAGGTGGGCAAAGGGGCACATATTCCAAAGTGCACCTTTCAGATTTTGCAGGCCATTTTTTACACATTTTGATTGCAAGGTACTTCTCACACATTTGGGCCCCTAAATTGCCAGGGCAGTATAACTACGCCACAAGTGACCCCATTTTGGAAAGAAGACACCCCAAGGTATTCCGTGAGGGGCATGGCGAGTTCCTAGAATTTTTTATTTTTTGTCACAAGTTAGCGGAAAATGATGATTTTTTTTTTCTCTTTTTTCCTTACAAAGTCTCATATTCCACTAACTTGCGACAAAAAATAAAAAATTCTAGGAACTCGCCATGCCCCTCACGGAATACCTTGGGGTGTCCTCTTTCCAAAATGGGGTCACTTGTGGCGTAGTTATACTGCCCTGGCAATTTAGGGGCCCAAATGTGTGAGAAGTACCTTGCAATCAAAATGTGTAAAAAATGGCCTGCAAAATCTGAAAGGTGCACTTTGGAATATGTGCCCCTTTGCCCACCTTGGCAGCAAAAAAGTGTGACACATCTGGTATCGCCGTACTCAGGAGAAGTTGGGGAATGTGTTTTGGGGTGTCATTTTACATATACCCATGCTGGATGAGAGAAATATCTTGGCAAAAGACAACTTTTCCCATTTTTTTATACAAAGTTGGCATTTGACCAAGATATTTTTCTCACCCAGCATGGTTATATGTAAAATGACACCCCAAAACACATTCCCCAACTTCTCCTGAGTACGGCGATACCAGATGTGTGACACTTTTTTACTGCCAAGGTGGGCAAAGGGTCACATATTCCAAAGTGCACCTTTTGGATTTCACCGGTCATTTTTTACACATTTTGATTGCAAAGTTCTTCTCACACATTTGGGCCCCTAAATTGCCAGGGCAGTATAACTACGCCACAAGTGACCCCATTTTGGAAAGAGGACACCCCAAGGTATTCCGTGAGGGGCATGGCGAGTTCCTAGAATTTTTTATTTTTTGTCGCAAGTTAGTGGAATATGAGACTTTGTAAGGAAAAAAGAAAAAAAAAGAAAAATCATCATTTTCCGCTAACTTGTGACAAAAAATAAAAAATGCTAGGAACTCGCCGTGCCCCTCACGGAATACCTTGGGGTGTCTTCTTTCCAAAATGGGGTCACTTGTGGCGTAGTTATACTGCCCTGGCAATTTAGGGGCCCAAATGTGTGAGAAGAACTTTGCAATCAAAATGTGTAAAAAATGACCGGTGAAATCCAAAAGGTGCACTTTGGAATATGTGACCCTTTGCCCACCTTGGCAGTAAAAAAGTGTCACACATCTGGTATCGCCGTACTCAGGAGAAGTTGGGGAATGTGTTTTGGGGTGTCATTTTACATATAACCATGCTGGGTGAGAAAAATATCTTGGTCAAATGCCAACTTTGTATAAAAAAATGGGAAAAGTTGTCTTTTGCCAAGATATTTCTCTCATCCAGCATGGGTATATGTAAAATGACACCCCAAAACACATTCCCCAACTTCTCCTGAGTACGGCGATACCAGATGTGTGACACTTTTTTGCAGCCTAGATGCGCAAAGGGCCCAAATTCCTTTTAGGAGGGCATTTTTAGACATTTGGATCCCAGACTTTTTCTCACACTTTCGGGCCCCTAAAAAGCCAGGGCAGTATAAATACCCCACATGTGACCCCACTTTGGAAAGAAGACACCCAAGGTATTCAATGAGGGGCCTGGCGAGTTCCTAGAAATTTTTTATTTTTTGCATAAGTTAGCGGAAATTGATTTTTTTGTTTTTTTTCTCACAAAGTCTCACTTTCCGCTAACTTAGGACAAAAATTTCAATCTTTCATGGACTCAATATGCCCCTCAGCGAATACTTAGGGGTGTCTTCTTTCCGAAATGGGGTCACATGTGGGGTATTTATACTGCCCTGGCTTTTTAGGGGCCCTAAAGCGTGAGAAGAAGTCTGGAATATAAATGTCTAAAAATGTTTACGCATTTGGATTCCGTGAGGGGTATGGTGAGTTCATGGGAGATTTTATTTTTTGACACAAGTTAGTAGAATATGAGACTTAGTAAGAAAAAACAAAACAAAACAAACAAAAAATTTCCGCTACTTGTGCCAAAAAAAATGTCTGAATGGAGCCTTACAGGGGGGGGGTGATCAATGACAGGGGGGGGGTGATCAATGACAGGGGGGTGATCAATGACAGGGGGGTGATCAATGACAGGGGGGTGATCACCCATATAGACTCCCGGATCACCCCCCTGGTAAGGCTCCATTCAGACGTCCGTATAATTTTTACAAATCCATGGATCGGATCCGCAAAACACATGCGGACGTCTGAATGGAGCCTTACAGGGGGGTTATCAATGACAGGGGGTGATCAGGGTGATCACCCCCCTGTCACTGATCACCCCCCCTGTAAGGCTCCATTCAGACATCCGCACTGATTTTTTACGGATCCATGGATACATGGATCGGATCCACAAAACACATGCGGACGTCTGAATGGAGCCTTACAGGGGGGTTATCAATGACAGGGGGTGATCAGGGTGATCACCCCCCTGTCACTGATCACCCCCCCTGTAAGGCTCCATTCAGACGTCCGCATGATTTTTTACGGATCCATGGATACATGGATCGGATCCACAAAACACATGCGGACGTCTGAATGGAGCCTTAAAGGGGGGGTTATCAATGACAGGGGGTGATCAGGGTGATCACCCCCCTGTCACTGATCACCCCCCCTGTAAGGCTCCATTCAGACATCCGCATGATTTTTTACGGATCCATGGCTACATGGATCGGATCCACAAAACACATGCGGACGTCTGAATGGAGCCTTACAGGGGGGTTATCAATGACAGGGGGTGATCAGGGTGATCACCCCCCTGTCACTGATCACCCCCCCTGTAAGGCTCCATTCAGACATCCGCATGATTTTTTACGGATCCATGGATACATGGATCGGATCCACAAAACACATGCGGACGTCTGAATGGAGCCTTACAGGGGGGTTATCAATGACAGGGGGTGATCAGGGTGATCACCCCCCTGTCACTGATCACCCCCCCTGTAAGGCTCCATTCAGACATCCGCATGATTTTTTACGGATCCATGGATACATGGATCGGATACACAAAACACATGCGGACGTCTGAATGGAGCCTTACAGGGGGGTTATCAATGACAGGGGGTGATCAGGGTGATCACCCCCCTGTCACTGATCACCCCCCCTGTAAGGCTCCATTCAGACATCCGCATGATTTTTTACGGATCCATGGATACATGGATCGGATCCACAAAACACATGCGGACGTCTGAATGGAGCCTTACAGGGGGGTTATCAATGACAGGGGGTGATCAGGGTGATCAGGGTGATCACCCCCCTGTCACTGATCACCCCCCCTGTAAGGCTCCATTCAGACATCCGCATGATTTTTTACGGATCCATGGATACATGGATCGGATCCACAAAACACATGCGGACGTCTGAATGGAGCCTTACAGGGGGGTTATCAATGACAGGGGGTGATCAGGGTGATCAGGGTGATCACCCCCCTGTCACTGATCACCCCCCCTGTAAGGCTCCATTCAGACATCCGCATGATTTTTTACGGATCCATGGATACATGGATCGGATCCACAAAACACATGCGGACGTCTGAATGGAGCTTTACAGGGGGGTGATCAATGACAGGGGGGTGATCAGGGAGTGTATATGGGTGATCACCCGCCTGTCATTGATCACCCCCTGTAAGGCTCCATTCAGACGTCCGCATGTGTTTTGCGGATCCGATCCATGTATCCATGGATCCGTAAAAATCATGCGGACGTCTGAATGGAGCCTTACAGGGGGGTGATCAATGACAGGGGGGTGATCAATGACAGGGGGGTGATCAATGACAGGGGGTGATCAGGGAGTGTATATGGGTGATCACCCGCCTGTCATTGATCACCCCCCTGTAAGGCTCCATTCAGACGTCCGCATGTGTTTTGCGGATCCGATCCATGTATCCATGGATCCGTAAAAATCATGCGGACGTCTGAATGGAGCCTTACAGGGGGGTGATCAATGACAGGGGGGTGATCAATGACAGGGGGTGATCAGGGAGTGTATATGGGTGATCACCCGCCTGTCATTGATCACCCTCTTGTAAGGCTCCATTTAGACGTCCGTATGCGTTTTGCGGATCCGATCCATGTATCCGTGGATCCGTAAAAATCATACGGACGTCTGAACGGAGCCTGACAGGGGGGTGATCAATGACAGGGGGGTGATCAGGGAGTTTATATGGGGTGATCATGGGTGATCAGGGGTTTATAAGGGGTTAATAAGTGACGGGGGGGGGGGGTGTAGTGTAGTGTAGTGTGGTGTTTGGTGCGACTGTACTGACCTACCTGAGTCCTCTAGTGGTCGATCCTAACAAAAGCGACCACCAGAGGACCAGGTAGGAGGTATATTAGACGCTGTTATGAAAACAGCGTCTAATATACCTGTTAGGGGTTAAAAAATTCGGATCTCCAGCCTGCCAGCGAGCGATCGCTTACCTTCCGTTCCTGTGAGCGCGCGCGCCTGTGTGCGCGCGTTCACAGGAAATCTCGCGTCTCGCGAGATGACGCATATATGCGTGACTGTGAGCAGGGCTGCCACCTCCGGACCGCACATCTGCGTTAGGCGGTCCGGAGGTGGTTAAGATGCAGTGCTGTATAAAGTAATTACATTGCGATGGTTATCGTGTACAAATTAATTTGCCTGTGATCGTTTATTTGCTTAAATGAGGATCATTTATTATATAGTAGTGAAAGATAAACGCAACAATTTACATAAAACTTGCTTGTTTTTAAATTGTTTAAAACGCTGAAAGATCACACAATGTAAGTGATGAATTATTTTTGTTTTTTTAAATTATTTTACATGGCCTTTTCAGTACAATAATTCAATCAAATTGTAATCATTATCTGCTCGTCTAAATGTGCCTAACAAATTCAGCCCACCTATACTGACAGATAGAGCAGCGTAACATCTGATAAGCGAAATGCCAAATTTGTCCTAACCATGTCACAAAGCAATATGCTAGATCAGTTAGATTCCAGTGCGCTTTCTTTCATCTCTTTCCACAAATCTCATGGGGTATGGATGGTCGGCCAAGACTTTGTACAGCCATGCTCCCCTGTAGATGTGCTAGTGGGCTTTAGAGGCCCAATTAACCTGTTAAAGGAATGCTGTTCCGGGCTGCTGTTGTGATTTAACTGGTAGGGAAATGTCACATAACTAAAATTCAAATTACATCTCTTATAAAGTCACATGATGTCAACATCCAGAAGGGATGTCCCTTGTAAGGAGGATACATGATGTCACAAACTCAGGAATAATTACTCGTGTAAGGACACATGTTGTTTGGTTTATTATCTAGGGGATTTATGGGGTAATTTATCAAACTGGTGTAATGTAGAACTGGCCTAGTTGCCCATAGCAACCAATCAGATTCCACTTTTAATTTTCCAAAGGAGCTGTCTAAAATGAAAGGTGGAATCTGATTGGTTGCTATGGGAAATGAAGCCAGTTCTACTTTATACCAGTTTGATAAATTACCCCATTAATCTTTACAGAAGCATGAGATAAGACAAAGGTGTCAGCCTTAAAGAGTAACTAAACCTTTATCTAAACTTTTAATATGTGCTCCCTAATGCCCTAATAAAACTAAGTTTAATATACTTTATTAAAGAGGACCTTTCACCTGAAAATGAAAGTTAAACTAAAGATATAGCCTTACTTACATGCCCCCGGTATTGCTTATTCAGTCATTCATTTTTCAATCAATGCCCCCGTTTGTCCGCGCTGCCCCCCCCCCCCCCCGGAATATTTGACGCCTTGTATGCTAATGAGCCATTCGGCATAACTGGATGGGCATAGCAAATGGGTACCCTGTACCCGTGTACTATGCCAGGATTAGCTGTGCCTGTTCCACTAATCTAAGAGAACTAAATGTCAGCACTTAGCTTAGCGGAGCAGGCAATGTGCTCTCCTGCCCATACTCACAGCCCTGCTGCGGCCCCATTGAAAAAAAAGTACTCCATGTAACGAGCTTGACCGCAGGGGCGATATGTGAGTGTAATGGTGTGCCGTATGCATAGGCGTGCGCAGCCTATTACATTAGGGTGTGCACCCTAAAGCACAAACACACACGACGCGCGCGCGTGTATGTATGTATGTGTGTATATATATGTTATATCCACAGATCCTCCATAACAGTGTGTCAATTTTTATTGTACTAACCTACTACTGGTACTTAAAAGACAAGCTTTCAAGAGTTCTCCTTTCTTCCTCGCTACGCTTGAGTATTGAGAAATAATCTATTCCTAAGGGTGGGTTTACATCTGCGTTATGCCATTCCGTTATAGGTTCCGTTCCAAACGGAATATATAATGGAATGGCCAGATGGAATGCAAAACGGAAACCTTTAAGAGGCATTCCGTTTTGCTCTGTCCTAATAGAAGTTTATGAGAAAGCATAACCAATCGGTCTGGGTCCCGTTATGCTGTTATCCTGTCGACAGGACTTTGTTTTCCGTCTTGCATAACGGGAACCAGATGGATCCGTTTTGATTCCCATAGACTTCTATTAGGACGGAGAGCAAATGGAATGCCTCCTGCAGAGTCTGCACTGTACGAGAGAGACTGCTATAGTGGCTGTAAAGGGAATAGTTGCAGAGCACACAATGACAGCCCCAGAGCCTTTCTGCTGCCTGACCAACCGTATGCTGCCACAGCCCAGCCTGCAGGACATCAGAGAGGCCTGGGGTCCACATTACAGCACCAATACATTTATTTATCAAAAAGCATCATACATAGCTAAAAACAAAACAAAAAACATTTTTTTTACTGTCCCTTTAAACAAAAGCCAGAATATAATAAAAGACAAAAAAAAAACAATTTACTTACAAAAGAAGCTGTTCAGTCGTCTGCTGTGCCGTCCTCTGCTTGCTTCCGCAGATTCTTTCCCCTCCTTTCTGTCTCTCCTCAGTGCGCAGGCGCACTGTTATGGGAGATCTGTGGATGACACACTGTTATGGGAGATCTGTGGATGATGCACTGTTATGGGGGATCTGTGGATGACGCACTATTATGGGGGATCTGTGGATGACACACTGTTATGGGGGCATCTGTGGATGACACACTGTTATGGGGGATCTGTGGATGACACACTGTTATGGGGGATCTGTGGATGACACACTGTTATGGGGGATCTGTGGATGACACACTGTTATGGGGGCATCTGTGGATGACACACTGTTATGGGGACCTGTGGATTACATATGACTTAGGAGGGCTATCAGTGGATATTATACAGGGGGTAATATAACTGAGGGGTATCAGGGTAAATTATACATGGGGTAATATAACCAGGGAGTATCAGGGTAAATTATACATGGGGTAATATAACTGAGGAGGGCTATCAATGACATTATACAGGGGTAATATAAGTTATATTACCCCTGTATAATGTCCCCTGATAGCCCTCCTCAGTTATGTTACCCCTGTATAATAATGTCCACTGATACCCCTTAGTCATATTACCCTGCCCTGTATAATTTAACCTGATACCCCTCAGTTATATTATATAACTGAGGGGTATCAGGGTACATTATACAGGGGTAATATAACTTATCTTACTCCTCACCCCTGTATTATGTCCCTGATAGCCCTCCTCAGTTATATTACCCCTGTATAATTTAACCTGATACCCCTCAGTTATATTATATAACTGAGGGGTATCAGGGTACATTATACAGGGGTAATATAACTTATCTTACTCCTCACCCCTGTATTATGTCCCTGATAGCCCTCCTCAGTTATATTACCCCTGTATAATTTAACCTGATACCCCTCAGTTATATTATATAACTGAGGGGTATCAGGGTACATTATACAGGGGTAATATAACTGAGGAGGGCTATCAGGGACATAATACAGGGGTGAGGGGTAATATAAGTTATATTACCCCTGTATAATGTCTGATAGTAGCCTAGCCCTCCTCAGTTATATTACCCCTCATGTACCCGGATACCCCTAGTTATATTACCCCCTGTATAATATACCCTGATACCCCTCAGATATATTATATAACTGAGGGGTATCAGGGTAAAACAGGGGACAACAGAGGAGGCGTAGCACTGTGGGACAGGGGGTTACAAAGGTACATACTTCTTTTTTTATGTGCCCTCAGCCCTCACCCCCACCTCACCTCACCAACTTGCAGGCGCGCTAGGTGCACACAGACGCAGTGTGACGTGACGTGACATGACGTCAACTCCTGCGCCGCACAGCACGCACCGTACGGCTCCCTCTCTGCCTCCGCTGGGTCCAGGACTCCACCCCCTATGTGAATACTAGCCGCCGCCCGCCCACAGCCAGGTATTGTAAATTAATTTACAGTGCGGCGGGCGGCGGCAGCCAGCATAACAGACAGGGGAATCAGCGGCGGGCAGTGCGCACGAAGGTGGCTATTAGGGTGTGCCCAGGCACACCCGGCACACCCCGTGCGCACGCCTATGGCCGTATGGGTGTAGTAGTTGTACTGATTTTTTTCCATAGCTCCCTGGGTCAGCCTTGCAGTGGAGGGGAAGACAGCACAAAATCCTCCGGGGCACTCTCTGTTGCAGGGAACACCAGCCAGATGGAAGTTGAGGTGCCCAGTGACGACGATGAAGCTCCTGCCCTCAGTCTTCTGCAGATCGCACTGGCGCAGCCCTCAGTGGGTACTGCGCCTGCGCGAGACTTCGCTCGGCCGTGAGGGAGGGGGAGGAGAGGGATGAGAGGCTGTGGGCGGTTAGGCATTCTGAAGGAAGGCGTTTTGGGCACTGTAAGAGGGGCGTTACTAGGCACACTAAGGGGAACATAACGCCCCTCTGGGCACCTTCAGGGCTAATTTGCATAACCATAAAAGTAATTTTTCTCCTAAACTACTGGACAGATTACAAGATAGAAGATTCAAGGTAAGCAGTGGTGCATGACTGCTTTAAAATCAGATTTTGGGTTAGGAGAGGTGACAGAATCCCTTTAAGTTAGGTGGTAACATGGACATATGTAAACTGTTGTAATTCCTACACCGTTCACCCGATTTGGATGTAAATACCCTCAAATTAAAGCTGACAGTCTGCAGTTAAAGCACATCTTGTTCGTTTAATTTCAAATCTATTGTGGTGGTGTAAAGAGCCAAAAATGTTCGAACTACTGTCTAGAACAATATACTGCCCCAGTAAAACCATTTACCCCAGTGTCACACAATATTGCCCCATCATCACCAAATACTACAGTGCAGCACAATATACTGCCCCAGCAAAACCATATATCACAGTGTCACACAATACACTGCCCCATCAGAACCAAATATCACAGTGCAGCACAATATACTGCCCCAGCAAAAACATATACCACAGTGTCACACAATACACTGCTCCATCAGAACCAAATTCCAAAGTGCAGCACAATATACTGCCCCAGCGGTACAAAATAGATTGTGCTATACTGTGTTATTTGGCTCTGTGGGGTAGTATTTTCATTTTGTTCTGCACTGTGGTATTTGGTTCTGCTAGAGCAGTATATTGTGCTGAAGTTAATGCCACAGTGCAGCACAATATACTGCTCCAGCAGAGCCAGATACTAGAATGGAGGTGTCACGGTACCTACCTTAGAAGATCAGAGAGACTGACTGCACGTGAGGGTAACTGACAGTCTCTTGATTCTCATTGTTGTTGTTTGGTAAGGACCACACCTCTTGTCAGGTGCAGCTGGCGGTCATTATTGCTTCCCTATTAAGTTTAGTTTCACACTTCATACTATGTTGATATTCTCTGCTTGGATTTGGAGGAGTTGGTGTGTGGACCTTGCTTGGGTTCCTGCTCATCCATTTTCTATAAGATAAGTTTTACTGCTCTTGTATTTGGTTGTTCCCTTGTGCTTGTTGTTACTAGGCCTCAGGGAAATGCTGGCTCATTCACCTGGGAAGGAACCAGTAGTCTCATGCCATCTCACTACCTTTAGGGCATCTCAGGGCTCCTAGGGTTTAGGTTCCGGCATATGTATTTTCCCACCTTCAGGGTCTATACATACTAACAGGAGTCAGGGCCAGATCTAGGGGTTTCCTAAGAGGTGACCTTTCCCTTCTCTCTAGCCTTGAGGCTTAGTTCTTTGTCCTCTCCCTTCTGTTGTCTTTCTGGTGTCCCTCCTCTCCCCATCATTCGTGACAGGAGCACAAAATATCACCTCAGAAGAACCAAATACCACAGTCCACAACAAAATAGTACTGCAGCAGAAGCCACATCCCGGCAGCAAGAATACTGTACCCCAGAAGCTGTCCCTCTTTGGTGGCCAGCACCATCTTCCATGTTCTGTCCTCCAGTTGTCTCAAAGTAAATGGGATATCTGGTAAAATAAAATGATGACCTATCCTCTGGATAGGTCATATCAGATAGACTGTTAGAAGAGGCTGGCACACTGTGAGCACCGCGGCCTCTTCCTAGGTCAAGTGACGTCACTGTACCATGGTCACATGGCCTAGTTGCTGATAAGCCCTATCCGGAGGATAGGTCATCATTATATTTACCAGGATAACCCCTTTAGATATAGAGGAGTGACTGGAGGAGGTGAGCTATGGGCCACAGCACCAGGCAAGCCCTACTGTTAGCATGCTGCCTAGTCGTACAGCAGAAAACAGCAATAAATAGACCTTGCATTCAGTGTTGTCTCCTCTAATGTAAATATTCTCCTTTCCTCATCTTTTCTATTCAGTCAAGACCACCAAGATGATTTCTTTTAGCTCTTGTCTCGTCTCTGCTGAGTTTTATTTTTATTTTTTTACACAGACATCTTAGATTCCTCACTTTTCAATTATCCTCCCCAACTTCTCAACACAAACTTCCCACCCCCAATACTCTGCCTGCTGTGCTCCCAAATGGGGATGAGCGAATCCACTTCAGATGAAACATCCAAAGTCGATTCGCATAAAATTTCATTTCAATACTGTACGCAGTGAGTGCTCAGTACAATATTAGAATGTATTGGCTCCTATGAACCGAAGTTATTACTTCATAAATTGATTTCTGCTGTAAAAAACAATTTCCCAAACTTGGGTACGGTTCCAACTTGGAACAGTAAAAATCAATTTATAAAGTTATTACATGAAGTCTCGCGAGACTTCGCAAAGTAATAACTTAGCTAATCGGAGCCAATACATTCTAATACTGTACAGAGCGCTCACTGCGTACAGTATTGAAACAAATTTTTATGCGAATCGACTTGGGATGTTTCATCGGAAGTCGTTTCGCTCATCCCTAGCCCCAAATACTGTATTGCAGTAAAAATAAATCTAATAAAAATAGTTCTTCCACATAAAATGGCCCTATAGTGCCCACCATGATTAATAATGCTGCTTATAGTGCCTTAAAGGGGTATTCCGGTTACCAAAAATATAACATGTTTTAGACTAATTCATCACCAATAATTACCTAATATTAGTAGTTATAAAAGTATTTTTTTCCTATGCTACCCACTGAGTTTCCTCATAAATTACCATGGCATCGACCTGTAGTTCTGAGCCTTTGTTAGGTCGAGCATGTTCAGTGTGTTGCTATCAATTCTCTAGCTAAATGTCTTGTGAAACAAAGGCTACATGCACACGACTGTCCGCAAATCACAGATTCCGCAACTTGTGGAACGGAACGAGCGGCCCATTGTAGACATACCTATTCTTGTCCGCAAAACGGACAAGAATAGGACATGCTATATTTTTTTTGCGGGGCCACGGAACAGTGCATCTTTTGCGGCACTGTATATCAGGCAGCCAATCAGTAAACATCAACACTCACAGCAGGAAAGCTAGGGATTGTAGTTTTGTGAGGGAAAATCAGGAGCCATGATACTCTCAGTCAGTGGCGTGCCTAGGGTGTTTGGCACTCGGGACGGGTCCTTTCTCTGGCAACCCTCCATAAAAAACCTTAAAGAATATTTGTTTTACCCCCTCACAGTAGTATTGCCCTCATTGTACAACCTTCACAGTAGTTTTGTACAGATGTGTGCTCCCTCACAGTAGTTATGCCCACATTGTGCCCCCTCACAATAGTTATGCCCTCTTTGCCCCTTTCACAGTTGTAATGCCCTCTTTGTGCCCCCTTCACAGTAATAATGCCCATTGTACCCCCTTAATAGTAATAATGCCCACTGTGCCTCCTTCACAGTAATAATGCCCTCTGTGCCCCCTTCATTGTAGTAATGCCCTCTGGCTCTGTGCCCCCTCCATAGTATAAATGCCCATTGTGCCTTTACATTAGTAATGCCTTCTGTGCCCCCTCCATAGTAATAAAGTCCTCTGTGCCCCTTCTGTATTAACCCCCCCCCCCCCCCCGCAAAAAACCTCAGTAACTACTCACCTTGTCCCATTCATTAAGCTCACAGACCTCTCTTCCCTGCAGGCACAGATCGCTATGCAGCACTGTGTTGGCGGAACTTATGAAGATTTTGGGTTGCAGGCTCCGCCCACACAGGCTGGCAGCACGATCTGTGTCTGCAGGCTGAATGGTAGAGCGGGAAGAAGTCTTCCTGCTTCACCATTCTGTGCGCTGCAAGCCTGAAGGAGGGGAGGAGTGCTGGGAGCTGAGCGGTGAGTGACAGGACCGCAGCTCCCAGCGCTCCATCAATGAGCGCTTCCATCTGTATTGATGGAAGTGCTCATTGCTTCTGGCACCACCTGAGAGCTGGCACCTGGGGCGGACCGCAAGCCAACCTCCCCCCCCCCCCCCCCCCCCTTAGTATGCCAAAATGGATTGTGAGGTAAATTAAAACTCTGGTTATATGTATAGGTTCAGTTTGGGTTACAACTTGAAGCCTTAATGCAGTTTTTCAAAAATTAAGTTGGTTTACTGGAATACCCCTTTAAGGAATAATACCTTCCAATTGTGCTTCCAGTAATAATAATTTCCCCTAAAATGCCCCTGGTAAAAAAAATAAAAATATATACCCCCATAGTGCCTCCAGTATTACAAAATGCCCCATACAGTGTTCCTGTTATAAAAATTTCCCCCATAATTCCCAGTGAGTAATGCCTCCTATAGTGCCCCAGTATTAAAAGTTCCCTCATTGAAAAATTACCCCATGGTGCTGCCAGTAAGGCCCCATTTAGTGCTGCCAGCAATGCCCCTATAGTGTCATAGTAATGTCTACTATAGTGCTACCACTAATGCCGATGTTAAAAAAAAACACACTAATACTTACCTGAGTCTAATTCCCTGCCACCTTCTGCGATGCAGGTCGCAGACCTCTTCCAGCCTGTGGCCTGACATCAGCAGTCACATGTCACGCTTTGGTGTGGGAGGGAAACACCACACCGAGCATAGGAGATCTCCTGCCACTCACTGTCGCTGGGACGTCCGTATGTCTTGGTACGTCCGTGACATCACGATGACATCATTGCGCCATGTGAAGGCTTCCTCACTGTGAAGTGGTCGGCGCAGGCGCAGTGAGGAAGCCGGCACCAGGATCGCATCATTCACTCACTGCGCCTGCGCCGAAGACCGAAGTGAACGGCGCAGGCGCGGGATTTCGCCAACGATGCAGGGAACAGTGGCATCAATCAAGAGGACCTGGGCGGTGTTACGGTATGTACTATGAGGGGCTGGGGGTGTTACATTATGTACTATGAGGGGCTGGGGGTGTTACATTATGTACTATGAGGGGCTGGGGATGTTACATTATGTACTATGAGGGGCTGGGGGTGTTACAGTATGTACTATGAGGGGCTGGGGGTGTTACATTATGTACTGAAAAGGAACAAAAACACGTCCCACGGCGCGAATTACCGTCAGCCAGTCACCAGGATCAAGAAGAAATCTTTTTATTGCTGCAATAAAAAGATTTCTTCTAGATTTCTTCTTGATCCTGGTGACTGGCTGACGGTAATTCGCGCCGTGGGACGTGTTTTTGTTCCTTTATACTACTATCTTCTTGGGGGCTCCAGGCTTCTCCGTTTGAAGATCTTCTGTGATCCCGTGGCTGCAGACCGCCCTATCCAGACATCCAGGCTTGTTTGATAATACCTACAATAGTGTTGTGCCTATCCTTGCACAACCATATAAGGTGAGCCTTACCATCTCTCTCCGTATATCAATATATACCCACAGAATTACCCTATGGTGCGCCCATCTGTGTTTTTTTACAGATTTTAAACCAGCCTGATATATTACATTATGTACTGAGGCAGGGGCGGCACAAGCTCTCATATCTCCCAAGGAAAAGGCATTAAGATGGCCCCCCCCCAACCTCTGATATTCATTGCATTTTCATACATAAACGTATACAGATGGCGGGTTGTGATTTTTTTTTTTTTTTTTTCTTCATGGGTGATTATTGAAGGCTGATGATTTTTATTGTTTACTTTTAACTTAAACTTTGTTTCTTTCGGCTAGGTTTAATTTGTATTGATGGCCCTGTTAAAAAACAAAACAAAAAAACAAAAACAGACAAAATAGCATAGTAGGTTAACCTGGTTTGTCAAGTAAAAAGCAGTCTTTCGAGACTTCACAAAGCAATAACTTCGGCTCATTTGAGCCAATACATTCTAATACTGTACGGAGCTCCTGCTCCATACAGTATTGGAACGAAGTGTTATGCGAATCGACTTTGGATGATTTATCCGAAGTCGATTCGCTCAACCCTAGTCACTATGAATGATGAGAAGCAATGCTGAAGAAAACCTGGCTGCTGTAGGAGGAATCCCACTCACTTTATACAGTGAATGCTTCTCTTCTCACCTGAGTCACTCACCATTCTCAGCCAAGAATGTGAAGAATGCGGCCTCTCATGTTACTTGGTTCTCAGGGAGCTGAGGTGCTCCATGTGGATATTTCAGGATAAGCAATCAAATAGAAGTACAGCAGACAAAGGAAAAGCAGCTAAAATGAAACTTGCTACGGAAGGTCCGTGTGCAGTGCATGCCTAAAATTCCAGATAATTTAGACCACATAGTAACAGGGGGTTAATAGCTTTGCAATGATTGTGTATTTGCTGTAATAAATATACAAATGCTTTTTTACATATCAAGAACGGAGAACCACCTCAGCTCCCCTAGCTTAATCTTATAGCATAGTAAAACATTAGAAATTCTCAAGGGCTGTGAATACTTTTTATTTGGATTGTATCACTAAGCTTATGCAGAGCTGTATCTGTCTGTGCTATAGTTAGTAGGTTCTCCTATTATAAACGGAGCTTATTTTGACTTAAGGGTACGACCACCACTGTGCTCTGTATGGCCATGTCGCAACCACGCCATGTGGCCATACCCTAAAAAAGGTATGGGTGGCGCCTGTTTCCTTGCCTCCTGTATCCGAAGATCTGCCAGGTCTTCCCCTGCAGTATGTTTTCTTTGCAGACGTCAATCAGCAAGAGGGTGAGACGCTACCTCCACACCGATCCTATGATTGTCTGATAGACCTCCTTCCCAATGTCACTCCTCCTCATGGTCAGGTATACCCCCCTCTTGCTCCCCGAGACCCAAGCAAGGTCAGAATACATCAAGGAGAGAATCTTGAGAGGGGGTTTATCCAGAAATCTGCATCACCAGCCGGTGCTGGGTTCTTCTTTGTACGAAAGAAATATGGTTCCTTATGACCCAGTATTGACTGTTGAGGGCTGAATAAAGTCACAGTCAAAAACTATTACCCTCTACCACTGATTTCTGAACTTTGAATAGATCTTTATGAAATTGGACTTGCGGCGGTGCATACAACCTGATTCTCATTTGTTAGGGCGATGAGTGGAAGACCACTTTCAACACCTGTGACGGTCACTAAAAGTATCTAGTCATGCCCTTTGGTCTATACATTGCTCCCGCTGTATTTCAGGGGTTCATTAATCACATTTTCTGGGATTCGCAAGACTTCAGAGCCCTTATTATGGCACTACTGGTGGCAGACACTTCAGAGTGATGTGCACGACTATGTATCTGCCTGTACAGTCTGTGCTCAAAATAAGGTTGCTAGGATCAAACTTTCTGGGCTGTTACGACCCCTTCCTGTTGACCCATGGCAACACATTTTGATCACCGAGCTTCCACCTTCTGCCGGATGTACTGCTATCTGGGTGGTTGTAGACTGGTTCTCCAAAATTGCTTGCTTTGTCCGATTTACCCTCTGCCACAAAACTTGCCAAATTGTTCATTGAGCATATATTCCGCTTACATGGACTACCTTTTTTTTTTAAATCAGATCTTTTTTATTGAAAAATGTACAAAGTAAATGCACACTATAGCGTGTCACAACCAATATGACATACAGACACATTTTTCAGCAAATCTGGTAACACACAGGATACCAATCCATGAGTAAAAATCAAATTTCCGCCCAACTCCCCAACCCCCCCCCCATCCCGCCCCCTCTTAATCTACACAATACATAGGCGCACTAACATATATTCCTATGCAGACGTCGAGACGACAGCCACGGTTCCCATAATTTTTCAAATTTTGCTGGGCATCCACGCTTCTGGTATACCATCCGTTCATAGCTTAACATTGTGTCAACAGCACTTAGGAATTCACCTAGGGTTGGCGGCGCTGTCTGTATCCAGTGCAGAGCGATCAACTTCCTAGCAACATATAACACTCTACCTATAGCTATTTTATGCACCTGACTAGTGGCCAGTTCAGATACGTATCCCAACACACACACTTTCGGATCAGGCGGCACCGGCACCGGCACCTTATAAACGTCCTGTATCGTCTGAGATACCATCTCCCAGTATCTCCCTAATCTCTCGCACGTCCACAACATATGCAACAGATCAGCAGAAGCCATAGAGCACCTTGGACATTCATCCGAGGGTCTAAACCCTATGCGAAACAAAAAAACCGGTGTCTTGTAGACCCTATGGACAATGAACAGTTGCAAGAGTTTACGCCCCTCACTCAAGGAGGAGAGAGGTATCGCCTCCAGTATGTCAGACCATTGGTCATCAGTTAACTCGCCAACATCCTTCTCCCATTTACCTTTAGCCGCAAGCGGATGTGACAGTAGGAACTTATCAAGCAGCAGCTTGTATATACATGAGATCATACCTCTCCTTGCCCCCCTGGACAGAATCTGGTGCAATGCAGCATCTCTCCCCGCCATCACAGTCGTACCTTTAAATGTGGAATTGTGCGCATGTCGCACCTGAAGATATTTATAAAAATGTGTTCTAGGTAGGTCATACAATTCCTGAAATCTGGTAAAGGACATGAACTTCTTTTCTTCCAGAACATGGACTACCTTTGCACATAAGGGGACATGTATTAACCTCTTAGCTACTGAAGGTTTTTTCGTTTTCATTTTTCTTCCCTATTTTCCGTGAGCTATAACTTTTTTATATTTCCAGTCACATAGCTGTATGAGGACTTATTTTTTTGCGGGACAAGTTGTACTTTCTAATGCCACCATTAATTATGGCATAAAATGTAGTGGGAAAAAATTCCAAATGGGGTGAAATTGGAAAAAAGAAAATGCAATCCCTCCACCGTTTTACGGGTTTTGTTAACTGCAAAACTGACCCATGCCCTTAATTCTCTGGGTCAGTAGGATTACAATGATACTCCATATGTATAGGCTTTTTTTTAATGTCTAAATAGTGTAAAAATAAATTTAAACTGAGAATTATTTTTATACTTACGGTATGTCTACTGAGCTGTTTAGGGACAATTTTTTTTTTGCGGGACAATCCGTAGTTTTTATTAATACCATTTTGGGGTGTATGACTTTTTGATCACATTTTATGACTTTTTTATATTTTTGGGGGGCAAGAGAAGCAATGAAAAAATGGCAAATCGGCCATTTTGACCTTTTTTTCTGTTAGGCCATTCGCCGTATTGGAATTTTTTTTCTATTTTAATAGTATGGGCGTTTTGAGTCGCGGTGATACCCATGACGTTTATAAAATATATTTTTATTTAGGTATTTTTTTTATTATTATACGGAAAGGGGGGCGATTTAAACTTTTATAGATTTTTTTTATATATTTTAACATTTTTTGTGATAATTTTGTGCCTCATGAGTTTATTGATTTATCAGGGATTTTATATTTGCCATTTACAGTCAAATTTGCTAATTTCTTATCCTGGCCTGCCATCTGGTGGCCAAAATAAAAATTGCAACATGAACACTTTCAGCCTTATCAGCAAGGCTAAATGCTCGAATTGGCCACACGGGGCATCGGTAGGAAGCCCAAGCTTCTGGGTTTTTGTGCATTTAGATGCTGTGACCTCACTTGATCACGTCATCTAAAGCATTTAATTATTATTAAAGCGCCATTCATTCCATGGCGCTGTACATATAAGGGGTGCACATTCATAATACAGACAATTGCACTAATCATAAACAAGATGAGTTACAAACTGGTACAGAAGGAGAGAGGGCTTACAATCTACATGGTATGGGAGAAGGACACAGTACGTGCGGGTTAAGTTGGTCATGGTGGTATAGAGGCAGCAGGGTCACTGGTTGTAGGCTTGTCTGAAGAGGTGGGTTTTCAGGTTTCTTTTGAAGGATTCCACTGTAGGCGAGAGTCCGATATGTTGGGGTAGCGAGTTCCAGAGTATGGGGGATGCACGGGAGAAATCTTGAAGTTGATTGTGGGACGAGGCGATGAGAGAAGAGGCGGTCTTGTGAGGATCGGAGAGTACGTGTGGGGGTGTATCGGGAAAGTAGCTCAGAGATGTAGGGAGGGGGACAGGTAATGGATGGCCGCGTATGTATTTGTTAGTACTTTGAAGTGAATTCGTTGGGCAATGGGGAGAGGTGCATTAGCCAGGCAGCAGAGTTGAGGATAGATTGGAGGGGTGCGAGAGTGCTAGATGAAAGTCCACAGAGGAGAATCTTGCAGTAGTCTAGGCGGGAGATGATGAGGGCATGTACAAGCATTTTCACAGATTCAAAGTTAAGGAAAGCACGGATGCGGGAGATGTTTTTGAGTTGGAGGCGGCAGGTGGTGGAAAGGGCTTGGATGTGCGGTCGGAAGGAAAGGGCAGAATCTAAGGTCACTCCAAGGCAGCGGGCTTTGTTGACTGGGGAGAGTGTGCAGCCATTGATCATGATAGATAGGTCTGTTGGGGTGGGTTAATTACAGCGATTACGGTGCTGGTAGCAAAAGGGTTAAGACCAGTATTTTCAGACGCCAGAGTTAATAAGCCCTATAGCTGGCAATGGATCCACCAGAGTTATGTAGAGACGCTGGCCTCTCCATAACTTCGGTGCATTCAGTGCCAGTTCTAAATGTAAGACAGCTCAGAGGCATTTAGACCTTATTTCTACGCCTAAAACAGGCACTTTGTCTCTGCCCAACATGACGTCTGGGTTCAACTTCTTCCTTGGGCAGAGTTTTCCTATAACCAGTCTAGTGTCTACTGGATCCTCACCGTTCTTTGTTGTTTATCGACAACATCCTCGAATTTAATAGAGGTTCTTGTCTTGTTTTTGACCCAAGTCTAGGGGGGCATAAGGAAAGGAGTACTGTAACAGTGGTTGCTGACTGCGGATATTCCCATACTCACCACCGCGGTCCCAGGCTCCATGTTCTGGTAAGCATTGTCCTCCATTGCCGCCTCCACAACATTGTCTGTGTCCAGTCGCATTGCAAGGTCAGCTGCTGGTGTCTCCCTATTCACTCGCGCAGTCCTGGGCTCTGTCCTTACAGGCACCATCTTCCCTGAACACTGCCACCACGGTTTCTTTCCAGCTCCGAGTGCAGCATGCTTTCCAGCCTATTTCCTGTAGCACATTTGTTTATAGGCCAGCACGATTCACTTCCTGTGACCTGTGCTGACCTTATGACCAATCCCAACCCTCCTGAACCTATCTAAGTGGTCCAGCCCTCTTCCCCGATGCCTGAGCGTCAAAGGTCCTTGTGTCCTGCTGTTGCTTTCGTACGTGTTTGTTTCTGAACTCCTGACCTGTGCCTGTCTTCTGGATTTCGCTACCCGTCTGATCCTTGCCTGCTCCATCTCCACTCTCCTGTTGCTAACCCAGATTGCCTGACCTGTACCTGTGCCACCTGCCCTTACCCATTGCTTGTATGACTTCGCCTCTACCTGATCCTTTGGTCCTGCACTGTCGCTCCTTCTTACGACTCAGCCTGTACTACATCTGTACCTCTGGTACTTTTCACTGGTAACCCTTGGTCCACCAGCTGTTTTGTGTGCCAACCCACCTCAAGAGGTAGCAACCTGGTGTTCTTAGGAAAGTCTT
The DNA here is from genome assembly GCF_014858855.1 of Bufo gargarizans. Classification (NCBI taxonomy): domain Eukaryota; kingdom Metazoa; phylum Chordata; class Amphibia; order Anura; family Bufonidae; genus Bufo; species Bufo gargarizans. The sequence goes on along the minus strand of NC_058090.1, from coordinate 863,265 downwards.
TCCCCACCATCAGGGGTACTATGAAGCACGAGGGGTTCACTTAGACAACACTCAGAGGAGGTTGGTCACGTGGCACAGTGCTGGTTTGTGACACGAGACATGGTTTGCCCATGGGTCCAGGTGTGTGCAGTTGGGATGTTTACATCTATTATATAGGAGGGTCAACCCTAAATTCTCTTTTCAAATTGTCAGGGACAGGCTATCCATTTCAAAGTACCATATAACCTTTAAATAACTCCTGGGGGCAGCAGTTTTACAAAATGTTCTGCTAGAGAACTGCTATTTTCTTGGTCACTACAATGTAACATTAGGGCTAGTTCACACAGCTGCATTTTTTCAGTTTGAAGGCCGTGGATCTACTTGCAATTTAGCTCTATTAAATGCAGCTAAACTGCGAGCGGACACCCACTGTGGTTTCCAGTACCATTAGTACAGTGCAGCCTTGACCTCCCATTGAAAAAAATGGGAGGCAGAATTAGGGTGCTTTCAATGAGGAGTCTGTGTCAAAAAACTTTGTGTGAATGGGGCCCAAGACCATTGCAGGAAAATATATATATATATATATATATATATACACACACATACATACATATACACACACATGCTTATATATGCCATAACAAGTGAGGTGTGAATAGAGTTGTTACTAATAGACAACTTGGAAGAAAATAAGAAAATCTAAGGCTAGTTTCGCACTGGCATTACCGGTCTCCGGCAGATAACCTGCTGGAGCTCTTTGGATCCAGCACAGACGGATGTTACTGCAATGCCCACTGGCCTCTTTGACTATAGTGGGATCCGGCCATGTGCAAAGTTTTTTGGCTAAATCCTGGTATATTTGCCGGGTACTTGCCGGATCCCATTAGGCCTCTTTCACACAGGCGTCATATTTTTGGCCCGGATAAGAGGCGGGTGCGTTGCGGGAACATGCACGATTTTTCCGCGCGAGTGCAAAACATTGTCATGCGTTTTGCACGCGCGTGAGAAAAATTGCGCATGTTTGGTACCCAAACCTCTTCACAGAAGTTCGGGCTTGGGATCAGTGTTCTGTAGATTGTATTATTTTCCCTTATAACATGATTATAAAAAGGTAAAATAATAGCATTCTGAATACAGAATGCATAGTAAAATAGCGCTGGAGGGGTTAAAAAATAAAAAATTATTTAACTCGCCTTAGTCCACTACCTCGCGTAGCCGGCATCTCTTATGTCTCTTTCTTTGCCGATTGTAGTCAAAGGACCTGTGGTGACGTCACTCCGGTCATCACATGATCTTTTACCATGGTACCATGTGATGGATCATGTGATGACCGGAGTGACGTCACCACAGGTCCTTTGACTACAATCAACAAAGAAAGAGACATAAGAGATGCCGGCTACGCGAGCAAGTGGATTAAGGCGAGTTAAATTATTTTTTATTTTTTTTAACCCCTGGAACCCCTAGTACTATTGTACTATGCATTCTGTATTCAGAATGCTATTATTTTCCCTTATAACCATGTTATAAGGGAAAATAATACTGATCGGGTCTCCATCCCGATCGTCTCCTAGCAACCGTGGATTATAGCACCGCAACGCACAATATAGAGCTTGCTGCGATTTTCACGCAACGCATAAGTGATGCGTGAAAATCACAGCTCGTGTGCACAGCCACATAGAAATGAATGGGTCCAGATTCAGTGCGGGTGCAATGCGTTCACATCACGCATTGCACCCGCGCGGAATACTCGCCCGTGTGAAAGGGGCCTTATCGTCACTGGGGCTGGCGGGCATTGCAGTAACATCCTGCTATGCTGGATCCAGAGAGCTCGGGCAGGCTGTTCTTTGCTGGAGACTGGTAACGCTAATGTTAAAGAACCATTTTACATTACAAAAATAAATAAAAAATCTAAGTACAAAGACAGAAAAACAAAAAATAAAAATCAGACGCAGTTATATAAAACTGCAAAACCGTTTTGAGATAAAACACATTTTAATACTGAAAAAAGTGACAGTGATGTAATAAAATCATACAGTACAGGGAAGTTAATACTGATGAGGAAACAAAAGCAGCATTGCCCAAAGCAACTTTCACTGGTTACAGAGAAGACAGTTAAATCAACGGTTCCATTATACTGATACATTTACTAGATAAAAAAAAAAATAATAACAAAAACACTCTTTCCTGGGTCCTGAAGTACATGTAATGCACTAAAAATGAATACTGACTAGTCTTAAAGTACAGCATATGCATTATTGTATTGCTCAACATTTTTTATTGTCTCAAGTCCAAGTGGTTTGACAGTGAAGGATTCCTTTAAGGGGATGGAAAATGCCGCTGCTTCATGAGAGTATCCCGCCACGTGCCGTGGCTCTGAGGCGCTACTGAACTACTACTCCCAGCGATCCTTACCAGCCTTTAAAAGTATCCCAATATAAAATTAAAGTTTTCACAATACAGCAGTGTTACAAAAACCAGGCATTGTGGAGAGAACACTGTAGCCCAAGTCTAACCAGTCTTCTGCATGAACAGGCTGATCTTAGGCCCCTTTCAGACGAGCGAGTGTTTCCGCACGGGTCCAATGCAAGATGTGAACGCATAGCAAGCACCCGCACTGAATCCTGACCCATTCATTTCAATGGGTCTGTGTACATGAGCGTTGTTTTTCATGCATCACTTCTGCGTTGCGTGAAAATCGCAGCATGTTCCATATTCTGCGTTTTTTACGCAGCATCATAAAAGTGAATGGGGCTTCAGTGAAAAACGCATTGCATCCGCAAGCAAGTGCAATGCGTTTTTCACTGATGGTTGCTAAGAGATGTTGTTTGCAAACCTTCCGTTTTGTGTTTTTTTTGAACGTGCGTGAAAAACGCATCAGAAAGCATGGCACCCGCGCGGAAAAAAAACTGAACGCAATCGCAGACAAAACTGAATGAACTTGGTTGCAAAATGGTGCGAATTTCACTGAACGCACCCGGAGCCGATCAATCACGCTCTTGTGAAAGAGGCCTTAAAGAGCACCTAAACCTTTACTGAAAGTACGGAAAGTGCAGCATCGCTTCTCAGAGTACTGTGCATGTGGAATACAGATCCATAAAAAGTATATACAGTCTGTACTCCGCATGCTGAAGAAGCGCTGCAGCATCTGTTGTGCTTTCAGTAGAGGTGTAGGTCCCCTTTAAACATGACAACGCATTTCAGGTTCTCTGCAGATGACAAGAAAAAGAAAAACAACTAAAAGGTGCAAAAGAAAAAAAAAAAAGTGGATCAACATATACAGTTAATGGAAGTTTTACTTTCACACAGTATAACCCCCTTATCAAATGTAACAAGTAGTGCAAAATATCTCTAAGTCAACCCCTGACCCCCAAAATCCCAGTGTATGCGAATAAATAGGTAGATTTACACTAAAATGATTACGGAAAAAAAAAAAACTCTAGTATCATTTGACCGACATAGATATTCCCATTAAATGGAACAACAATCACACCATGATGAGACTTAGAAAAATAGGAGTAGTTGCTATAGAATAAGTAATCTATGCAATAAATGCATAATATCACAGCTTCTCGATTCTCCCAATGTCAAAATTGGAAAATTCCGGCCAGTCTTCCCCCATTACATGTTTACTGAGATGTAAAACAGTTTTCAGTCATAAAATGAAATCCATGAGTCAGGACAAGGAAAAACGGAAATGCTTTAGGTCCTACAGGTAGGAGGTACATGAACAATATAAAAGACCAACACGAGAGATGGCCACGTCTTAATACTCGCAGTGGTTTCTTGCAATATAACTTAGGAAAATAGTTGCTTTAGGATTATCAAGGTATTTACAACTTGCATCATTTCTTTAAGCATGCTTATGGTTTATCAAATTTGGAATATATCTGAAACCTGTACGCGGTGGTTGTGCCCATTTTGGGGCTAATGATATAATTGCGAAAATATATTTGTGATATGTTAAAGCAACCAGTTTGAGAATCAAACCCATACCTATGCAACACTAGGTCTTGTTTCCAGTGAAAACTGAACGCTCTTTGATGTCACCGCTTCTAGTATGGAATAAGCTGCATGCTCGGTGACGTCACCGATTGGCAGCTTGCACAATGATGCCACTAAATCTAGGGAAGGACAGGCTTCATGCTCAATGATGTCATCAGTTTTAGTGAAGGCAGAAATAGCGTGTTCAGTTAGGTCATTGGCGCTAGTCAAGTGACACGCTGCAAGCTTAGTGAAGGTGTAAACTGCATGTTGAGTGGCATCACTGACTCTAGTGAAAGATTAGACTGCATCCTCAGTGATGTCCCGGCTCTAGTGAAGGCATACGCTGCATGCGCAGTAATGTCACTGGTTCTAGTAAAGGGATAGGCTGTATTGCGCAGCAATGTCACTAGCTTTAGTGAAATTGGAAACTGCATCTCAGTAACAGGTTCCAGTGAAGGGATAATCTGCATGCCGAGTGCATAAGTGGCAAACTCCATTATTTCACTGGTTCCTAGTAAAAAAAAAAAAAAAATTCCTGATCGGCAGCTAAAAAAAAAAAAGAAAAAAAAAAAAAGTTGCCGCATTTACTGTATTCAAGTGCCTATTTTCTATGGCTCAGAAGAACTGTCTATGTAACGGAAACAAATGAGCATCTGCTGAACAAATGATCTGAGCACCGTTTTAGGGAGAAGAAATTCTTGCAATCGTCCTACCATCCAGGAAGAACTTCAGAATTAGAAATAAGTAGAAGGTAAATCCACCTGTAATATATTCTGGCTCTTTAAAAAACTACAGCAGTATTTACAGACACAACAGGAAAAATACTCTATTGTACTAAATATCTGATTCAAATTTACTAAGCAACAGTGTCGAGACGGCCCGCGGCAAGGCTACCATTCAGAGTCCTGCCGGCTTGACGCTGAAGCGCTTTGCAGCGGCTTCCAGTGACTTGCTACTAATTCAGTGTATTGCACCACAGAACTCTGTAGAACATTATAAAGGTTCAGACACCGCTCTGAAAAAAAAAAAAAAGAAAAAAAAAGAAAAAATTCCAGAAAAAGTGAAAGCTATTTTTGAGTTCCCAAACGAAGTACTAAACATCTACTCCTTTAGTAAGTGACCCTTCCAGGACAATGTTGAAATCTTGTAGAGTCTGCAGGACCCGGACAAGAGAATTCACCATCATGGTGTCCCTTAGCAGAGCAGTCTCTTCGTACATCCGAGTGATGGCCGGACACTCAGCCAAAAGGGAAATCCACTGGGCAAGTAAGTGATCCCTGACAAATATGAAGAGGAAAGTACAGGGTTACAGAAGTTTAGGGTCCAAAAGGCAAATATGAATATCAAGGTTGAACTGCACTGCATCCATCTAGCCCCCCCCTCCAGACTACAGTGTGTGTTTGTAGTCTGTGGCTATGGAGGGACATAAAGATAAGACAGTATTGCAATATTATTAGGAAAAGTATATACAGCCAGGTCCATAAATATTGGGACATTGACACAATTCTAATATTTTTGGTTCTATACACCACCACAATGGATTTGAAATGAAACAAACAAGATGTGCTTTAACTGCAGACTGTCAGCTTTAGGCCTCATGCACACGGCCGTGCAGGTTTTTGCTGTCCGCAAACCCGCAAAAAACGGAAGCCACCCGTGTGGCCCTCCGCAATTTGCGGAACGGAACGGGCGCCGGCAATATAAATGCCTATTTTTGTCCACAAAGCGCGGACAAGAATAGGACATGTTATGCTGTACGCATCTTTTGCGGCTCCATTGAAGTGAATGGGTCCGCATCCGAGCCGCCGATGCGGACCCAAACAACGATCGTGTGCATGAGGCTTTAATTTGAGGGTATTTACATCCAAATCAGGTGAACGGTGTAGGAATTACAACAGTTTGCATATGTGCCTCCCACTTGTTAAGGAACCAAAAGTAATGGGACACTAATAATCATAAACCAAACTTTACCCTTTTTAATACTTGGTTGCAAATCCTTTGCAGTCAATTACAGCCTGAAGTCAGGAACGCATAGACATCACCAGATGCTGGGTTTCATCCCTGGTGATGCTCTGCCCGGGCTCTACTGCAACTGTCTTTTTCCCTTCAGTTTTGTCTTCAGCAAGTGAAATGCATGCTCAATCGGATTCAGGTCAGGTGATTGACTTGGCCATTGTATAACATTCCACTTCTTTACCTTAAAAAACTCTTTGCTTTTGCAGTATGCTTTGGGTCATTGCCCATCTGCACTGTGAAGCGCCGTCCAATGAGTTCTGAAGCATTTAGCTGAATATGAGCAGATAATATTGCCCGAAACACTTCAGAATTCATCCTGCTGCTTTTGTCAGCAGTCACATCATCAATAAATACAAGAGAACCCGTTCCATTGGCAGCCATACATGCCCACGCCATGACACTACCACCACCATGCTTCACTGATGAGGTGGTATGCTTAGGATCATGAGCAGTTCCTTTCCTTCTCCATACTCTTCTCTTCCCATCACTCTGGTACAAGTAGATCTTGGTCTCATCTGTCCATAGGATGTTGTTCCAGAACTGTGAAGGCTTTTTTAGATGTCGTTTGGCAAACTCTAATCTGGTCTTCCTATTTTTTGAGGCTCACCAATGGTTTACATCTTGTGGTGAACCCTCTGTATTCACTATGGTGAAGTCTTCTCTTGATTGTTGACTTTGACACACATACACCTACCTCCTGTAGAGTGTTCTTGATCTGGCCAACTGTTGTTAAGGGTGTTTTCTTCACCAGGGAAAGAATTCTTCCGTCATCCACCATAGTCGTTTTCCGTGGTCTTCTGGGTCTTTTGGTGTTGCCGAGCTCACCGATGCGTTCCTTCTTTTCAAGGATGTTTCAAACTGTTGTTTTGGCCACGCCTAATGTTTTTGCCACCTATCTGATGGGTTTGTTTTGTTTTTTTCAGCCTAATGATGGCTTGCTTCACTGATAGTGACAGCTCTTTGGATCTCATCTTAAGAGTTGACAGCAACAGATTCCAAATGCAAATAGACCTTTTATCTGCTCATTGTAATTGGGATAATGAGGGAATAACACACACCTGGCCATGGAACAGCTGAGAAGCCAATTGTCCCATTACTTTTGGTCCCTTAACAAGTGGGAGGCACATCTGCAAAATGTTGTAATTCCTATACCGTTCACCTGATTTGGATGTAAATACCCTCAAATTAAAGCTGACAGTCTGCAGTTAAAGCATCTTGTTTACTTCATTTCAAATGTGGTGATGTATAGAGCCAGAAACGTTAGAATTGTGTCAATATCCCAATATTTATGGACCTGGCTGTATACCCTTTAAGTGGTCTATCTGTAACTTACTCCCTGTAATGAAACTTAGTTGTAGTTTTGCCTCAACTTCTACCTGCTCAATCCACTATGGTCCCATGTTTAATATCCCAAAATTAATTTTCCCTTCATATTACCTAACCTGTCATTCCTCCGCCAAATTCAATGGTCATGAACCCCCATGTTAGGCCTAGTTCACACTTTAGTTATTTGGTCAGTTATTGTGATCCAAAACCTAGGGAAGACTACTCCGAGATAAGGTAGAATGGAAGGTTTTCCTGCTGGTTCTGTGTTGTTGACCCACACCTGGTTATGGCTCACAATAACTAATGGAAATAACTGACCAGATAACTGAAGTGTGAACTCGGCCTTATCAGAATTTTGCCCAGAATGTTTCTTCGCAATAACGGCAATATATTGGTTGTCACCAGCTTACTTACATACAGAATGTTAGATGCACAAGACATAGCTCACCTTGCTCCGAGGCACACGAGCAGCTGAAACTTCCCATCCTTGCCAATGTTTCTGGGAGCCGCTACTATGCGGTTCACATAGTGGCAGAAAGTTTTACAGGATGATCTCTGCAGAAGCTGGTCTTCCTCGCCATCTCCAACTTGATCAGTAGCTTCAAAGAAAATCACAGCCTTTTCTGCAAAGGAGCACAACACATCGGTCACATTTTCTGAACAGACCTGTTACCTAAAAAGGGCATCTGTCAGCACATTTCTACCTATGACATCCCTGTGTTGGTCATATGTGCCCGCATTGCTGAGGAAAATGATGTTTTAGTATATGCAAATGAGCCTCTAGGAGTAACGAGGGCATTGCCATTACTCCTTGGAGCTCTGCTCTCTCAACTGCTGCACCCTCGGCACTTTGACAGAACCAGGCAGTGTAAATGTCATCACGCCTGGCCCTGTCAAAGTGCAGAGGGCACGGCAGTTGCAGAGAGAGCAGAGCCTCTAGGTGTAATGGCAACGCCCCCATTGCTCCTAGAGGCTCATTTGCATATATTAAAACATAATTTTTCCTCAGCAATACGGGCACATATGAACATGGGACCAACACAGATGTCTTCAGCTGCCAGGCACATGTTACAGGTCAGCCAGTGTCATAGGTGCAAATCTGCTGACAGATGTCCTTTAAAGAAGTACTATTATAGGTCCAGACATTATTAACCACTTCAACCCCGCTAGCTGAAACCCCATTCAGACGTCTGTATGATTTTTACGGATCCACGGATCGGATCTGCAAAACGCATACGGATGTCTGAATGGAGCCTTACAGGGGGGTGATCAATGACAGGGGGGTGATCAATGACAGGGGGTGATCAGGGAGTGTATACGAGGTGATCACCCGCCTGTCATTGATCACCCCCCTGTAAGGCTCCATTCAGACGTCCGTATGTGTTTTGCGGTTCCGATCCATGTATCCGTGGATCCGTAAAAATCATACGGACGTCTGAACGGAGCCTGACGGGGGGGGGGGTGATCAATGACAGGGGGGGGATCAGGGAGTCTATATGGGGTGATCAGGGGTTCATAAGTGACAGGGAGAGGGGGGGGGTGTAGTGTAGTGTTTTGTGGTACTTTACACAGCTACCCGTGTCCTCTGGTGGTCGATCCAAACAAAAGGGACCACCAGAGGACCAGGTATATTAGACGCTGTTATCAAAACAGCGTCTAATATACCTGTTAGGGGTTAAAAAAAAAAATCACATCTCCAGCCTGCCAGCGAACGATCGCCGCTGGCAGGCTGGAGATCCTGTCTCTTACCTTCAGTCTCGGCTCTCGCGAGATGACGCGTATATGCGTCACTCTGCGCAGAGCTGCCGCCTCCGGACCGCAGATCTGCGTTAGGCGGTCTGGAGGCGGTTAAATAAGTAGGGGGTTGTGTAGGGCATAATTCATTGATGTAATACCCATGAATTATGCCCTACACAACCCCCTACTTATTTCATAATGTCTGGACCCATGAAAGGTCCTATTTAACTGCACTTTGTGAAAACTTTTGACGTTATAGGGACATAGCAAAGATTTTGATTGGTGGGGGTCAAATGCTGAGACCCCAGCAATCGTTAAGTGAGGACTCAGAGCCATTTACATTAATATAAAATGATGTGAATGCAGCTCTGGCTGTGAATAGAGTAGAGCCATGCTGGAACTGAAGTAAAGAATGAAGTTCTGAAAGTGCGGTTACACTACAAAAATGACATTTAACATTTTTAAGGAGACCTTAAAACAGATAAAGGCCACCTGCCACTTTCATCTCACAACAGCAGGTCTATAAAGCTGTCTACAAAGGCCCATTTCATTACCCAAACATACAAAGGTTGTGTGCATTCCCTACATGGACTTTCTTACAGTATCAGGATGCAATAGAACAGAACGCTTTCAATCCATATTGGGGAATGTGACATTTAATAAAATGTCAAGCTGGAACTTAGCATTAGTCATCAGCAATAACCGCACAATGTGACATATCTGGCATTTTAGCTACTGAAGGGTGGATTCTAGGTAGTGTAATGGTCAGAGGATGCCTGCAGGTGGCAGCACATAGTCATGCTGATGTATGTTACATGAACTTGCATGTCTCGGAAAAGCTGCAATTAGCTGGAATTTAGCAAATGCCCCTTGTTCTAGGTATCCAGAATCCCCTCACTTATGATTGTTTAATAGCACTGCTACCATGCTGTGGGGAAGGTACCTTAAATCTGTCTCATGGTGTTCATTTTTTTTAAAAGTGAAAGTCCTTGAAAAATCTATCTGTCTAAAATTTTGTGCTGAACAATTTCCTAATATACAATGCATTTAGAAAGACCCTTTCACTTTTTTTTTTTTTTACGTTTTCTTATACTGCAGCCTTGTGCTAAAATGTAAAAAATAAAAATAAAATCCCCCCCCCCCATAATTCTGCATTCAATAGCCCATAATGACAAAGTGAAAACAGAAATGTTAGAAATCTGTGCAAATTTATTAATTTAAGGGGAAAACTTAAATCTTGCATTGACATAAGTATTCAGACCCTTTACTCAGGACTTAGTTGATGCCCCTTTAGTAGAGATTACAGCCTCCAGTCTTCTTGGGTATGATGCCACAATATTTGCACTCCTGAATTTGTGGATTTTTTTTGCCATTCTTCTCTGTAGATCCTCTAAAGCTCTGTCAGATTGGATGGGGACAGTCTATGGAAAGCCATTTTCCGCTCTCTAGAGAGGTTTGATTGGGTTCAAGTCAGGACTCTGGCTGGGACAGTCAAGACATTCACAGAGTGGTCCTTAAGCCACTCCTGTGTTGTCTTGGCTGTGTGCTTAGGGTCACTCTTGTTGGAAGGTGGACCTTCGGCACAGTGTGAGGTCCAGAGCACTCTAGATCAGGTTTTTATTAAGAATATCTCTATACTTTACTCCATTCAGCTTTTTCTCTACCCTGACCAGTCTCTCTCTGTCCCAGCCGCTAAAAAACACCCCACTGTAGGTATGGTACTTGGCAAGCGATGCCTGGTTTCCTCCAAACAGGACGCTTAGACCTGAGGCCAAAAAGGTCAATCTTGGTTTAATCAGACCAGAGAATCCTGAAAGCCTTGCTTGGCTGCTTTTTGAAAACCTTCATGTGTCTTTTAGTGAGCACAAGCTTCTTTCTGGCCACTCTGCCATAAAGCCCAGATTGGTGGAATATTGCAGTGATGGTTGACCTTCTGGAAGTATCTCCCATCTGCACACAGGATCTTTGGAGCTCAGCTAGTGTGACCAATGGATTCTTACCAAGGCCCTTCTCCCCCGATTACTTAGTTTGGTGGAGTGGCCAGCTCTAGGAAGGGTCCTGGTTGTTTCAAACTTATTCAATTTAAGAATTATGAAGGCACCTGTGCTCTTGGGAACTTTTAATGCAGCAGTAATTTTCTTTTGCACCTTTATCTGTTTCTTCACATCTGTGCCTCAACACAATCATGAGCTCTACAGGCAGCCTTTCCTTCTCATGGCTTGGGTATGCATTGTCAGCTGAGACCTTTCCAAGTCATGCCCAATTTACTGAATTTACCACAGGTGGACTCCAATGAAGTTATGGAAACATCTCAAAGATGATCAAGAGAAATGGGAGGCCCCAGAGCTAAATTTCAAGTGTCATCACAAAGGGTCTACATACCTATGTCCATGTGAAATTCTGGTTTTGACACACATATTTGCAAAAACTTTCTAAAATTAAGTTTTCACTTTCTCATCATGGGTTATTAAGTGCAGATTGATGGGGGAAAACTTGATTTTTTTTAAAAACAATCTTGACACAAGGCCGCAACATAAAATGTAAAAAAAGAAATAAATTAAAGGGTCCGAAGACTTTCCCAATACATTGCATCTTTAGAAAGTTCAGAGCCCTTTCCCAAATACAGATCTTCAAATCCCTTGCATAGAGTTAAAGGGGTTATTCCACAAAGGACATTTATTACATATTCACAGGATTGGTTATACATGTATGATTAATGGGTGCTTCATAGAAAGAAGAAAAAAAAAAAAAAAAAAAAAAAAAAAAAAAGGGTGCCAAGACCCCTTTGGCCCTAAGAAGCACATGCACCGACTGAGAAAGCTTCCTGTAGTGATGATTGTAAGCAGTGTTTTATCATTTAGGTATATGCATCTCTGATATTAAATTATCACTAAATTATACTATTTTTCTGAAGGAATCAACCTTTATATTTTAGCTCCTGAGGTGTCAGGTGAAGCGGCAGTGAGATTATGGATGAAAATCCTGCACCCCATTCACTTAGAATGTGTCTGTCTTTGCAAGGTTACAATAACATTCTGCTCCAAATCACACATCTGGACCAAAATAGCAGCGACAGCATTGTCCCCGTGCAGGGGACAATAAAGACACTAGACTCTTAATTTTACCTATGAAATCCCAGATGAAGATACTCTTGTGGAAAATACGGGCAGATTTAAACCCGTGATGAAACACTTGCTCCAAAGCTGAGACGAGGCCGTTTTCTCCGCAGAGCAGGATGGTTAAACTGCCTCTCTGCAGGGAAACAAATCGTGTAAGAGGCTTTAAGGAGACGCCACGAATGTGGATTAGTATTGAAAACCTGCACTGCATACTAACAGCTGAAGGGGAAGTTCACCAGCTCAGCAATGACATGGTAAAGACATTGGAGGATGGGGGAGTCTTTACCCCCATGAGAGGTGCTTGTCGCTCGCACTTATGTTCTCATTACTTCCCTTCATAACAGGTGGGCATATATCCAATGATCATCATGGAAGGTGGGAAACTTTGCCAACCTTGCATGCCCTAATTGGTCTAATTATGGGCACAGGGAATATATATCAGGTCATTACTTAGGGCTTTCTATTATGTGAAGCACAGGCTCTAAAAGCATGCTGGGATTTATAGTTTTGCAGCAGCTTAGAGTCACAGGTTATTAAAGGGCGGCTACATACAAATCTATATAATCTGCATAGCCAGTGCTGCTGAAAACAATCAACTGGGCTTAATAATCGGCCATTTCAGACCGGGGAGAGATTAACAGTTCTGTATGATGTGCAGTTACAGCAATAAAGGATCATGAGGAAAGTAGGTTAATCCTTCTGGAGTAAGATGGCATTTTCAGGTCAGAGAGAAAACTGTTCTGTGATCTGGGAATCGCTGCAGTCAGTGTTTCCTCCTCTTCTTCATATCAATACAGAATAAAGATAGCTCACATTAATCTCACCTCTTTTTCCGGCTTGTGAAAATGTTTTACAATATTGTTCACAGCTTCCCCAATTCCTTCCTGAATCTGGCCGGCATTTGGTTCTGTAAAAGAAGACAGAAGTCCCTTGAGTCTTGAGATGGCAGGAGATGCATACGGTATGTAACACACCCAATCTGCACATGGAAACACAAAATCGGCTCACATTCGAAGACCATAAACATAATAAAAAGCAACTAATATGGAGAAGAAAAAATAAATAAAAAATAAATAAATAAATAAATAGGGCCCACAAATAGGGAAAGAAAACCAAGTGCTTTTGTAGGGATAATGGCTAAAGGGTATAGCAGAGGCACATCGGGGAGGGAATATATTGCCCCAACTACCTCTGACTACAGGGAATCACCGATGGTAGGACCCCACTGATAGAGAATGGGGGCTCTGCACTCCCTGCAGCCCCCTGAAATGAATGGAGCAGCCAGTTGGGCCACTCCATTTCTATTGGAAATCCGGGGATAGCAGAGAGCTGTATTTGGCCATCTCCGGAACTCCCATAGAAAAGAATGCAGCTGCCACATGCATGTGCGACTGGCTGCTACGTTCATTTCAGGGGGACAACAGAGGGTACGGGGCGACCATTCTCATGATCGGTTGGGGTCCCAGTGGTAGGGCTAATAGTTACTCCATATCTTGTGGATAAGGGATAACTTTATCTAACCGGAATACCCCTTTAAAATTCTAGCATTATTATTTTCCAATGTAAAATCAGGCAGGGGAGAGGTTGTGTGTAGCATGACTTGGCAGTTGGCAAAATGCACCTCTAGCCTCCCTAATTTCATATTGCAAAATAATAAAATGGCAGAATATTAAAGGGGTTGTGCCACCAATAACACATCGCTGGGGGGGTCCGACCTCTGTGATCACGAGAATGGGTGTCCACAAATGAGAATGGAGAGGTGCTGTGCATGTGCATCTTCTGCTCCATTCACTTCTGCGTGTACTGTACTCGGCAGTCCCATAGAAGTGAAAGGAGTGTAGGGCGCACCACTGCTGCATTCTCATGGGGCAGTTTGCGGTCACTTGCAAACACTTGTTCTTGTGATCGCGGGGGGCCCATAGGTCAGACCCCCAGTGATCAAACACTTATCCCCTACCCTGTGGATAGAGGATAAGTGTTATTAGTGGCCCAACCTTTAATTTTGTCGAGTGCTGCATTTTTGTTACTATTGACAGAAGAATTACTGTAGACTTTATATTCCTGACATCACCAGAAATCACAAGTCTTATGTTCTACTCCCAAAATTAGTTTGATCATTAAGGGGTTAAAGTAAGGTCTATTGGCTTGGAAAGTATAGTTTGTAATTGGATTGAAAACTGGCCGAAGGACCGTGTCCAGAGAGCTGTGGTCAATGATTCCTCTTCAGAATGGTCCCGGGTTATAAGTGGTGTACCCCAAGGTTCAGTGCTGGGCCCTCTATTACTTAAATGTATTTATTTAATTATGATATTGAGGACAGGATTAACAACACCATTTCTATTTTTACAGATGACACCAAGCTATGTAGAACTGTACGTTCTTTGGAAGATGTCCACAAACTACAAGCTGACTTGAACACTCAGTGATTGGGCATCAACTTGGCAAATGAGGTTCAATGTGGATAAATGTAAAGTTATGCATCTTGGTAGTAATGATCTCCGTGCTTCCTATGTCCTAACCTAGGTGATGTAACACTGGGAGAGTCACTTATGGATAAGGATTTGGGTGTCCTTGTAGATGGTAGATTAAATTACAGCATACAATGTCAATCAGCTGCTTCTAAGGCCACCAGGATATTGTCTTGTATTAAACGAGCCATGTATTCGTGGGGCAGGGATGTAATACTACCACTTTACAAAGCGTTGGTGCGGCCTCATCTGGAATATGCAATTCAGTTCTGGGCACCAGTACATAGAAAGGATGCACTGCAGCTGGAAAAAGTACAGAGGAGAGCGACTAAACTGATAAGGGGCTGGAGAGTCTTACTCATGAAGAAAGATTAAAAGAATTGAATTTATTTAGTCTTGAGAAGAGATGTCCTGGGGGGGGGGGGCGGACATGATTAACCTATACAAGTATAAATGGGCCATACATAAAATACGGTAAAAAACAGTTCCATGTAAAATGCCCTCACTGCCTCCGACTGAAGAAGAAAAAGTTCAGTCTCCAGAAGCGTCAAAACTTCTTTACTGTAAGAACTGTGAATCTGTGGAACAGACGTCCTTAGGACAGTTTCAAAAAGGGTTTAAATGAATTCAAAGTAAAAAACATTAATGCTTATGAAAACGTGTAGAAATCTGAGTCTCACTTTCTTCTGGGATTCGTGTCCCCACCTATTGCTTGGTTGAACTTGATGGACGTATGTCTTTTTACAACCGTATTAACTATGTAATGTTTATGTCCAGCACCAGCTGATAAAGACTTACTGGAATTCTTCCCTGTTAGGGTGGTAATGCTCAGCCTGCGGGCCATAGTGGGGGATTTCTGTAGAGGTGGGGTCCGACTTTGCTTTACAAGATCATCGTCAGACACAGGGGTGATAAGCTCTCCAATCAGGATCCTTTCCAGGCTTCCATCATCTACTCCCTTTCCCAACCAACGTCCACATGGGAATCTAGAACCAAATATAAAATGTTTCTCCAATCTGACAGAATTCAAGCTTAGCTCATGAAATGAAGATCTTATGTTATGCTGCATTTTCAGTATTTAAGGGCTCTTTCACACTTGCGTTGTCCGGATCCGTCGTGTACTCCACTTGCCGGAATTACAGGCCGGATCCGGAAAAACGCAAGTGAACTGAAAGCATTTGAAGACGGATCCGGCCTTGCGGCAAGTCTTCATGATTTTTGGCCGGAGCAAAAAGCGCAGCATGCTGCAGTATTTTCTCCGGCCAAAAAAACGTTCCGGTCCGAACGGAAGACATCCTGATGCATCCTGAACGGATTTCTCTCTATTCAGAATGCATTAGGATAAAACTGATCAGGATTCTTCCGGCATAGAGCCCCGACTATGGAACTCTATGCCGGAAGAAAAAAACGCAAGTGTGAAAGAGCCCTAAGTCCCCAACATTTCAAGTATTGGAATACTTTACAATGACCATGTGGTAAAAAATAAAAATAAAAAAAAAATAAAAAAAAATAAAAAAAAAAATCACTAACTGGGGAGTGAACAAAACCCTTACAGGGTGACCCCACTCAACTTCTCAGCTACAGATCTGCTGATTCCTAGGCTGGTCTGCCATCCGCACTGGTTCTAAAACTGCTTTATGCACACTCAAGTAACTCAAGATACTTCTTGCATGTCCATCCCTGCCCTTTGATTGGCGAGCAGTGCTGGCCAATCCAAGGAAAGCAGGTGGCGTCTTGGACTACCAAATGCACAATATGGATCAGGTGGTCTGAGAAGTGGTGTGGTCACTGGCCATGTTGGATGGCAGAAGAGGAGCCTGGGGATTCTTTTCATCCTGAATTAGAGGGAGGCTTTAAAGAGGACCTGTAACCCCTCTTGACATGTCTGTTTTAGAAACAAATCACATGCCACATATAATAATTCTAGGGCATTTACCGTTATGACTGTTGTACCATTCCATTACTATCCTTTCTAGAAGGCATGAATTAATTGATAGCAGTTTATAATTAAGGTCCAGATGTGTGTTATCAGTTGGGCGTGTGTCCATGCACAGACAAACTATCCAATTGGTGCTGTCAGTGTCAGACTGCAGGGACACACCCAAACTAGTAACACCCATCTGGACCTTTATTGCAAACTACCACCTTCTATCAGGAATTATAAAGGAATGGCACAACATGGTGCCATAAGAACAGATTCTCCAGAATAGTTATTACATGTAAGTAGTTACTAAAAAAGACATCTCAGGAGAGGTTACAGGTCATCTTTAAACCCTTTCCAGATTTTACACAGTAGCGATAACGCAGATCACAGACATTTAATCCCCTCCAATGCCATGGTTAATTGTGGCCACGGCATATAAGATGGGAGCACTAAGGGCCTGGATGGCTCCCCATGCAGTGATCGGCAGAGCTGTAGGCTTGTTGTGGTAGCGCCTCAGTCCCTCAGAAGGATCCGAGGCTACCACAGCGATAGTTCCTATGGAAAAAATATATAAAAATGCAAAATCGCCCCCTTTCCCCATATTAAAAAATGAATAAAGATCATTTGCACTGCAGTGTCCCAAAACACCCAAACTATACAAATATAAAATGTATTTATCCTATATGGCGAACTCTGCAATAGAATGAAATCTAAATGGCAGATTCATCACTTCATCTAAAAAAAATTTGAACCAAAATGATCAAAAAGGTCACACACACTCCAAAATGTTAGCAACAAAAAGTACACACCCCCCTGCAAAAAATGAGCCCTCAAACAGCTCTGTAGGCGTAAGTTATGGGGGTCAGAATACAGCTATGCAAAGGAAAACTTTTCCCAAGATTTAATAATTTTTTTTCAGTATTGAAACACAAGAAATACTATATAAAATGTAGCATTGCTGTAATTATACTGACCCAGGGAGAATAAAAGGTAACAGTTTTAGCTTATAAGGAACGCCGTAAAAATCATAAAACCATAAAACTATGGCAGAAATTGCATTTTTTCCAGCGTCCCACTTCATAGAATGCATTATTAAGTGGTGCCATTAGAAGGTACAACTCGTCCCACAAAAACAAGCCCTCTTATGGCTATGTGAACAGAAAAATAAAAAAGTTATGGCTCTGGGAAGGCAGGAAGTGAAAAATGAAAAATCCTCAGGTCAGGTACGGGTTAAGGGGCCTGGCATAAACACTGCATCTTCCTCAATGCGCACATCACAGTATGCTCTTTAGGACCAGCAGGGAGCTCCTGTGGTCTGACATATCTAGAGAAATGTAAACAGATGAGAAGGACTATGGGCTCTACATCAGGGAAGCTGGAGCACATGACCCAGATCTAAGCTGCCTCAAAGCGACTCCAATATGAACTTATTTCCAATTTCTCTGCATTACACTGATATGTCAGATCAAATCCATGAGCCAATTACTGGACAAGGGCATGTTCATGCTTTAAGGACCCTGATTTACAATGAATAAGGTGCTTTTCTCTCGGTATTAGGCTCATGCCTTGCATAGAATGTTCCTTACTTCCTCCTTCCTGCACCCTTGCCACCAAATGGAGCATGGGGAAAGTGTCTGCAGTTCCGACAGAGGCAGAGCCGTGATTTACCCAGTAGATCAGGAATCGGCAACCTCCGGAACTCCAGCTGTGGTGAAACTACGACTCCCAGGATGCTTGGCTATTCTCAGAGCTCTGACACAAGTGAATGGAGCATGCAGGGAGTTGTAGGTTCACCACAGCTGGAGGTTGCCGACCCCTGCAGTAGACACATTATAAACCTGCCCTCTAACAGCTAGTCTTGTGAGGAAAAAGATCTGCATGTTACATTACAATAACATCTTGAAGAATATTATCGCATTCCTAGAATTCTAGAACGACACATTAAATAAAAAAAATCCCACTTAACAAATTGCTTACTTGTACGTGTGCCCAGTTATTTCATTTCTGACCATGACGCAGTCGACCAACCATTTGGCCAGAAGTCCTGAGTTGTCATGCCCCAGCTGGACTGTGGTGAGCTTGCCCAGATTCTGACACTGAAAGTGATATAAAGGAATATGAAAATAAATCAATATAGGCTTCCTTTATAACCTGCAATCATAATTTAAAGGGGTTGTGCCTCAAAATATTCTACATTTCTTAAACCAGCGCCTGGATCTGAATATTTTTGTAGTTGCACGTAACACAAAATTTAGGGGGGTCATTTATTAAACAGAAATACACCTAAGTTGCGGCGCAATCTGAAACTTCTCCCCACACATGCCAGGTCTAAAACAAGTGGGAGTGTCATGGGCAGGCCCGTCTCATTTACCATTTTATACACCCGCTTTAGTCGTAGAAAATGGTCTAAACGTAAGCCAGCAAGGAAGCCATCTTACATTTAGAATCAGTGGTGGATCCGCCAAAGTTATGGAGCGGCTGGCGCCGCTTCATAACTCCGGCGGATCCACTGTCAGGTATAGGGCTTATTAAGACCGGCATCGAAAACTCCAGTCTTAATGAATGTGCCCCTTAGTATAGCCTCTGAGCTATTCAATAAAATGTATCTGTTTAGCGCCACCTGCTGTTTGTTCATTTCCTTATTTCTTGCCCTCCTTGAGGTGGTCACAACATGCTTAGTTTAAATCTTTACCTGTCACCAGCCATATATTCTGTTAGACGCTGTGGCAGGTAAAAGGGAGAGAGCTGCAGCAGAAAGGACGCACCCTCTGAGCTTCTAGGCTGAAGATAATCTAACAGAGTAATTGGAAATTCTCTGTACCCACAAGCTGGTTCTAGCTTTGTTAGACAGAGAAGGTCGTGCACAATATGGCCCGATTTTTTTGACAATTTTTACACCAATCATGGCATAACCCATTTAAGCAAAACACTAGGTGGGAAGCTACTGTGAAATGTAAGGAGCTGGTTGAATCCATACTGTGCTGCAGGAAGGTATGTATGTATTACCTACAGTAAAGTCCTATCTCTGACTACCATTGGTTGTACGGTTCATAAATATATCAGAGGGTTTTTTCCCTACAACTTACACTCCGTACACAGGATAAGGATCTGATCTGTGGAGACTGGACCAATGGGACCCTCGCTGTTCTCTGAATAAGGAGGTGGTTGCACATGCTTCGCTATTCTGTTAATCAAAAGCATCAGAACCTCGACGGGAAAGAACTAAAACTAATGATTGGCTAAGTGGGCTTTTCAATGCATTTCTGATATGCCGAGCAGGAACAGGAAAGGGAGAGAAGCACTTTTTTGAGCCCCTTTGCACAGACTGCCTTCAATTTTTATTTGGTGGGAAACCCCAGTAGATGCAACAAACCTCAAATGTCATCTCCAGCAAGTTCTTAGGGATCTGCATGACTCCGGTGTCCCCCAGCTCGCCAGAAACGCACACCCATGGATTGGATGTGGTGATTGCATTGCTTAGCTTCTTGATGGGGATAATCAGTGCTCGGTATGGAATCACTGAGGACAAAGAGGATTCATTATGTCACATGAAGCGCTCTCACATCTTTCTGCATAAAAAGTGGGTCAGTGTCCTGGCAGAAAGGTCAGGTCTAGACTATCGGGAATTCACAATAAATTCTTTCAGTAAGTTGTTTTTAGCCTAATGCGGCATTTAAACTATGTGAGGCGCAGCAGACTGTAGGGAAGGAAGCCTTTCTTCTCGACAGTCAGCTGCTTGTTGAGTGGAGGTGAAGCACTGCATTTACATCCAGCGATCACCTCCACATAGGGGTGGGCGGTATAGGCGATATACGATATGAATTTCGGCCACGATATGGATTTTCGCCATATCGCCGGACCGCGATATGATCATTTTCTCCTGAGCCGGCACAGCGGAGGGAGGAGGAGGAGGGAGTCCCTCCCTCCCCACTGTGCGCGGCTGCCGATGAAAACCAATGAGGACAGAGTAGGAGGAGGAGGGGAGGGACTGTGGCCACTGCGCTACCAATGAATGTGCCGGCCATATCCCACAGGGTCCCCCTCCTCCCCCCCATCATTGGTGGCAGTTTGCCGTTCCGATCGGAGCCCCAGCAGTGTAATGCTGGGGCGCCGATCGGTTACCATGGCAGCCAGGAGTCACGCTGCTGAAGTCCTGGCTGCCATGGTATGTTAGTGAGCAGAGAGCAGCGCATTATACTCACGTGCGCTGTGGCCGCCGGTCGCTGCTTCTTCTGTCTGTGCGGCGGATTGCTAATGCTTACAGCATTAGCAATGCGCCGCACAGACCTATGAGAAGGAGCGACCGGCGGCCACAGCGCACGTGAGTATAATGCGCTGCTCTCTGCTCACTAACATACCATGGCAGCCAGGACTTCAGCAGCGTGACTCCTGGCTGCCATGGTAACCGATCGGAGCCCCAGCATTACACTGTTGGGGCTCCGATCGGAACGGCAAACTGCCACCAATGATGGGGGGAGGAGGGGGACCCTGTGGCCACTGCCACCAATGATTAATACGTTGCGTTGCGTTACCAGAGGGGACATATCAGATGCAGGGGGAGAAGATCAGAGGCTGGGGAAGGGGGACATATCAGAGGCTGGGGAAGGGGGACATATCAGAGGCTGGGGAAGGGGGACATATCAGAGGCTGGGGAAGGGGGACATATCAGAGGCTGGGGAAGGGGGACATATCAGAGGCTGGGGAAGGGGGACATATCAGAGGCTGGGGAAGGGGGACATATCAGAGGCTGGGGAAGGGGGACATATCAGAGGCTGGGGAAGGGGGACATATCAGAGGCTGGGGAAGGGGGACATATCAGAGGCTGGGGAAGGGGGACATATCAGAGGCTGGGGAAGGGGGACATATCAGAGGCTGGGGAAGGGGGACATATCAGAGGCTGGGGAAGGGGGACATATCAGAGGCTGGGGAAGGGGGACATATCAGAGGCTGGGGAAGGGGGACATATCAGAGGCTGGGGAAGGGGGACATATCAGAGGCTGGGGAAGGGGGACATATCAGAGGCTGGGGAAGGGGGACATATCAGAGGCTGGGGAAGGGGGACATATCAGAGGCTGGGGAAGGGGGACATATCAGAGGCTGGGGAAGGGGGACATATCAGAGGCTGGGGAAGGGGGACATATCAGAGGCTGGGGAAGGGGGACATATCAGAGGCTGGGGAAGGGGGACATATCAGAGGCTGGGGAAGGGGGACATATCAGAGGCTGGGGAAGGGGGACATATCAGAGGCTGGGGAAGGGGGACATATCAGAGGCTGGGGAAGGGGGACATATCAGAGGCTGGGGAAGGGGGACATATCAGAGGCTGGGGAAGGGGGACATATCAGAGGCTGGGGAAGGGGGACATATCAGAGGCTGGGGAAGGGGGACATATCAGAGGCTGGGGAAGGGGGACATATCAGAGGCTGGGGAAGGGGGACATATCAGAGGCTGGGGAAGGGGGACATATCAGAGGCTGGGGAAGGGGGACATATCAGAGGCTGGGGAAGGGGGACATATCAGAGGCTGGGGAAGGGGGACATATCAGAGGCTGGGGAAGGGGGACATATCAGAGGCTGGGGAAGGGGACATATCAGAGGCTGGGGAAGGGGACATATCAGAGGCTGGGAAGGGGGACATATCAGAGGCTGGGGAAGGGGGACATATCAGAGGCTGGGGAAGGGGGACATATCAGAGGCTGGGAAGGGGGACATATCAGAGGCTGGGGAAGGGGGACATATCAGAGGCTGGGGAAGGGGGACATATCAGAGGCTGGGGAAGGGGGACATATCAGAGGCTGGGGAAGGGGGACATATCAGAGGCTGGGGAAGGGGGACATATCAGAGGCTGGGGAAGGGGGACATATCAGAGGCTGGGGAAGGGGGACATATCAGAGGCTGGGGAAGGGGGAGAAGATCAGAGGTTGGGGAAGGGGGACATATCAGAGGCTGGGGAAGAAGATCAGAGGCTGGGGGAGAAGATCAGAGGCTGGGGGAGAAGATCAGAGGCTGGGGAAGGGGGGCAGATCAGAGGCTGGGGAAGGGGGGCAGATCAGAGGCTGGGGAAGGGGGACATATCAGAGGCTGGGGAAGGGGGACATATCAGAGGCTGGGGAAGGGGGACATATCAGAGGCTGGGGAAGGGGGACATATCAGAGGCTGGGGAAGGGGGACATATCAGAGGCTGGGGAAGGGGGACATATCAGAGGCTGGGGAAGGGGGACATATCAGAGGCTGGGGAAGGGGGACATATCAGAGGCTGGGGAAGGGGGACATATCAGAGGCTGGGGGAGAAGATCAGAGGCTGGGGAAGGGGGGCAGATCAGAGGCTGGGGAGAAGATCAGAGGCTGGGGGTGGGGGGCAGATCAGAGGCTGGGGGGGGGCAGATAAGAGGCTGGCGCCATGGTCAGCTCCCTGCTGTTGTGTGTACTATGCACAGGGCACCAGGGAGAGTGTAAAGTCCTATTCACCCTAATAGAGCTCTATTAGGGTGAATATGACAAGGGTTCTAGCCCTTAATGAGGCCAATAGTTAATAAATAAAAAGTTAAAAAAAAAAAATATTTAAACACCCCCCCCCCCCCAATCTAGAAAACAATATATCACAATATATATCGCATATCGCACATGCTTAAAATTATATCGCAATATAGATTTTAGGCCATATCGCCCACCCCTACCGCCACAGTATGGACGAGTGATCGCTGCTGCTATCGCTTGTCCCCATAGAAAATCATTGCTCCTGGGGGCAGCAGGGTTGTTTAGACAGCATGATCTGCTGACCAGGAACAATAATTGAGTTGTCCACATGGCCTCTTTAGATGGGCAGATTATTGGGAACAAGCTTTCATAAGAATGGTCGGCCTCAATCCACCTTAAAAGTACAGTGGTGGTGTTAACAAAAGAAAACACAATCTGTAGGGTGCTGGTAAAACCAAGATTTAAAGGGGTTGTCCAGCTTTGGAGCCAACAACCCCTGGGTTCCTTACCAGTTCCCCTGAACATAGAAGACCCCTCTCATTTACCCGTTATCCCACCGCTTTGTTCCCATAGGACCTCGAAGTGGTTTGACCACTGCGGCCACACACAGGCTTCAGTGGTCACAGCGGCTTGAACGATACATCACTTCTGGTTTTATCTAGTGGTATACCACACTGTGGTATATCTAGTGCATGGAATGAGAGATTGGTACATGACCCAAGGATTCAAAAAGAACCATGCTCTGATTTCTCCAGCCGTGCACTAGGCATAACACAGTATGCGTTTAGCATGTTCCTTTAAAGTTCAGATAGTTATGCGAAACTTCGAATTGGTAAATCCCATGTCCACTGATTAACTTACTGATAGTTGTGAATACACTGGTAAAGCAGAAGTAGTCCACAGCATTCAGGGAGAGGAGATGGTAGAGAAACTGCTCCTTCTCCTCCTCACAACGCAGAAAGGCGTAACGTTTGTATAATTTCCTGCAAGGGAAATCGCAGTCAGTACACCTAGAACCATAAAACCTTCTACAACCTAGATACCAATCAGCGCACACAGAACTTGCCAAGCTTGCAAACCAGAAAATCGGTAGGCATAGAACCATATTACCTCCTGCAACCGTGAAATCAGTCAGCATCCGTCCAGGTAATCAGCAGAGCTAGATCCACACAGCATCAATGCAGGCAGGTAGCAATGGCAGATCCACACAGCATCAGTGCAGGCAGGTAGCAATGGCAGATCCACACAGCATCAGTGCAGGCAGGTAGCAATGGCAGATCCACACAGCATCAGTGCAGGCAGGTAGCAATGGCAGATCCACACAGCATCAGTGAGGGCAGTCAGCACAGCTAGCACCATACGGCATCAGTGCAGGCAGGTAGCAATGGCAGATTCACACAGCATCAGTGAGGGCAGGCAGCACAGCTAGCACCATACGGCATCAGTGCAAGCAGGCAGCACAGACAGATCCACGGCATCAATTGAGGCAGACAACACAATTTTCAAACCAGCAGATACACTCACACAATATGTTACGCTTTCTACAGGCAAATTCAACAGCACAAGAGCAGATTATTTTGTCCGTGCACACTGTATACACAGCTCATCTGGCACACTCACACCAATTAAACTCACTTGGTGAGCATCTGATTGGTGAGAAGCTGCTTGAGATGCTGGGAAAGCAATTTCTTCTCCAGGGAAAGTCGTATCCAGCCCCGAGCTCTGCCCACATCAGTCTTTATAACACTCAAGTGTTGAATATGTCTAGAAATGGAAAAAAATTATAATAATAATAATAATAATGATGCAGACAGATGCATTTCATCACACATCGACAACGATCTTTAGAATTGCAGCCACCACTGGGGGGAGCACCGCTGCCCATTACATATGGATCGAATAATATAACATTCAAAGTGAGCTGTGTAAATAGCTCCACCCTGTGGCCCCTGCAGGTGGCGGGAATTTTATCAAGTAGCTATAACAGTGAAGTAAAGATTATTTAGAGCTATGTATCAAAAAAAGATAGACATTTTAAAAACATTAATATACATATCAGAAGATATAAAATAAATTGGCTATGTAGCTGGGCACCTTCAATTCTGGGTCCCCTCACAACTGTAAAGTGCACATTACATTTTCCAATCGAAAAATGTTAAAGTCCAGCTTCCAATAAAAAAACTGTAGCTTTATTGTTATGCGGTAAAATCCAAACACGTAACACATACACAGTCCACGCATTTTAGACAATCAAATTTCTGTCCTTACTCAGGACATGTAAAATTGTGAATGTTCACATGCCTTTAGCCATGTGTTGCACCAGTCAATCAAGATACCGGCATCACACGGTCCATGGGGGAGGAGAACTTGCAGAACACCAAAGAAAACCCAAAAAGTATTAAATAAAGAACATGAAAATAAATCCCTTTACCGATATTGTAAAATCAAGTCATGTTTCCTGTTCAGGCCTGTCGGAGAGCAGCTTCCCAATTCAAACATCCAGGAGGCCTCCCGACTTATGATCACCCCCTCGGATTGGAGAAGAAACTCTCTACTCCCTGAACTACAAACGCTGTTGTATCACCCTTGTGCACAGTGGCACAATGCAGGCCTGCAGCAGATACATTTCGGGTTTTATAATGGGGAATGTCTGATATATGTTTGCGTATCCTATTTTTTATCTGTTTGGTGGTACAGCCTACATATTGTACCAAACACTCCTTGCAGGTAATCAAATACAACAATATTCAAATTGCAACACAGAATCTGCAGTGTATCACATGGCTTCTGCCATTAGCAGTGGATGTTATATTCTGGCAGACTGACGCGATTACAACAGATACATCTCTTTGCGCCACATCTGTAACTCCCTCTACAGGACAGCCATACAGGTTAAGTTGCTGGCCGACCATAAAAAAGACTGGGACTGATCTTTTGTCCCAGAGTTGACGCTTTCCAAGCTACACACCTTACCCCTTCATTGACTATTGGCTTGTCAGCTGATCAGTGCTCAATAGCACTAAGACTATAAATATGCCAAAATAAGTTATTCATACTCCCATTTCTTAGCCTGTGATGTTAGCATCTAGCAGAAAATGTGAACTACAAGCTGAAACAAGGTTTTTTTCATATCCAGTAGCAGGGCACAATAAAAATGTACCTCTGTCCCGTTAACCACTAGGGGGGATTCCAGAGACTGATTTACAGTTCCCATTGAACGGCCTCTTCAGTGTGCTCCCCCTAGTGTTGACTAGAGGCAGCTAGAAATGTTATCCCTTGAAGGGAACCTATAACATTGTACATGCAGTCCTATCTTATATAGAGCAGAAACAGAGTGATATGTGGTTTATTACAAGATGTATTTTATTCATTTAGAACACAAGAGCTGGAAATTAATGCTAAGAGCACACGCAGAATATAGTTGACTTCACTGTCAGTCTGCAGGATTTTCTACATGATCCTAACACAGTCTTGTAGAAATCCTGCTGACCTGATACACCTTGGGCGACTCTAGGGAGCAAGGCTTAACAATCCTACTGCAGACAGGACACAGTTTGGAGGCTCTTGGCTCCAGCCAGTTGTCATACAGTTTGCCAGAGGAATGTTGGATGTGGGAAGATATGGCTTACTTTCTGGAACACAAACGAAATGAGCAGTGTTGTTCTGGTACCGGTTTCTGAAGTTTTTAAAAACAAACAGTTAAATCAGCAGGGGTGCTGGGGTCCAGGACAGGTTATTAGTAAGTAATCCTGGAAAAACCGGTTTAAAAAGATTTTCGGATGCCTGATGTCACCACTAGAGGGAGCTTACTATATACTGTTCATACACTGAACTCAATAACAAAAAGGAAGCTGTCAAGACTGTGAACCCCTTTTTAAAGGGACTGTCAGCCAATTTTAGCTATAGAGCTTTTCATATCTTGCACTGCTTCACCTCTGTCCTCCACCTGTCAGGTGAGCTCGTGCCACTCCGCTCTTCCTTTCCGAGTCGAGCGAAGTGCGCAGAAAGCTGGCGCATGCGCGATTCCCCTGTATGGGGCTGCTGCCAGGAGACCGTGGGCCTGGACTTGTGTATCAATGGCGCATGCGCGAGATTACGGCATGAGTAGAGTAAATAATAACCAACTGGGGTGCCACTGCGCTCCAAAGGCAGAGGGAAAGCCCCTCGGCACAGACTTTTGTACCTAAAAACAACTTGATGCTTTAAAAAGGTGAAGAATCACAGTTCTAGCAAAGCACCCTCACAAACCACATGTATGCCCCTCCCCCAATATACCTCATGTCCTGAATTAGTGACACACGCAATGACGGCATCGGAACACCAGTGTCAGATTTCCTGCGCTCAGGACCCAGTGCAACTGTAAGTTCAGAAAAATACAAAATTAACAAATCTTGGCGTTTAATAACCACTTATATTATCTTATTTCAAAAAAATGAGAAAAAAAATAATTCCTGGTTTATAAATTTTCCACAAGCAATACCGATTATATATATATATATATATATATATATATATATATATATATATATATATATATATATATATATATATATATATATTTTTTTTTTTTTTTTTTAAGGAGACTTACTTGGCGATTCAAGACGATGTTCATTCCTCTCTTCCCTTTCCTGGTACTTGAGCAGATGAGACCATAATGCAGATTTCCCCTGAAACAATTTAAAAAAAAATGTATAAATCCAAACCGGCATCAATTGTATTATTTTTTATTTTAAGTGAGTTTTTCCTAAACAACTAAAAAAGTGAAGGCCAAAATCTTCCTCTACATATCCCACTGTCACAGGGTTAAATGATAAAATTCTGACTGCCTGCAGTGGCCACTAGGGGGAAGCTCACTGAAGACAATCGCTTGTTATGCACAATAACCTAGTGCATGTGAGATCCAGCTCTCAATCTCTCGCTGGGCACATACAATATGGACTAATCTGCAGTCTGGTACTTCATGGACACCACTAAATTTACTGAGGCGTTCCAGCAGAACTCTGCACCACCCTCCAATATGACAGTTTGGGTGTGTGTCGCCTACATGCTCAGACTTCCTACATCTAGAACACATTCGCTATAGAATAGATTACCTGTTTGACCTGAAGACCATGACTCCAGATTCTCTCCAGCAGGTCACACAGGCTGGCGATGAGCGTGTTCTCTTCTAATCCTGTTATATTTGCATCTGCGTGTCCCCAGCTCCACCGCTTCATGTCCCATCTTCTCTACCAGCATTCGCTTTGTCTATCAATTAGAAGAGAGCGTCATACCAGGAGCTCTGCAAACTTTTTAACCCCCCCCCCTTTAATCCCTTCAGTCTCACTAGGAACAGAGCCAATCTGCTCTGTGCATGTTTTGCCATTAATTAATGTCTAGTCTAGACCTAACTTGACAGCAGTTTAGTTGGCAGCATAATTAATTAGACGGCTTTACATGCCAGCCTCCCCCTCTCCAACAGACAGACGCCCCATTCGTTAATCAATGGCCATAATTCTCAGCTGCCCATTTACACCAGTTGATGTTTTGCAGAAATGATGAGTGAGCATTAAACGGACTATAACAAAGTTCACATAGGGCAGATAATGATCAGATTCAAAAGTATAAAGCAGCGGTCCCCAACGGCCGGGCTGCGGCCCAGGACAATTGCTTGCCGGGCCGTGGCAAAAGGGCCCATCACTGACATCGCAATTCTGCCACAGTAATCGCAAATTAGAGTCTGCAGCAGGCAGCGGTAAGTGAAGCGCTGCTGCTGCAGATATGTAACAGTCGGGTTGGCCCCCGCCCCCGTCAGCTCTGCAGTAGAAGAGAGGAGGGCTCCGTGTCTCAGTAACTCACTTTAGCCAGCAACGCCATCTCCTGAACCCCACCCCTGGGAAAATGGTCTTGCATGAAAGTGGTCCTTGGTGCAAAAAAGGTTGGGGACCACTGGTATAAAGAATACATAAAATGTAACACTATTCATTATGATGTGTAATACAAGTCAGATTTCCATGACCAATAAAGAAGGCATATGGGTTCTGAAGTATACATTATATGCATCTTTATCTCAGCCTCCACAGCGTGCATGCTCTTGTCTATGTGAGCCTCCACAGCGTGCATGCTCTTGTCTATGTGAGCCTCCACAGCGTGCATGCTCTTGTCTATGTGAGCCTCCACAGCGTGCATGCTCTTGTCTATGTGAGCCTCCACAGCGTGCATGCTCTTGTCTATGTGAGCCTCCACAGCGTGCATGCTCTTGTCTATGTGAGCCTCCACAGCGTGCATGCTCTTGTCTATGTGAGCCTCCACAGCGTGCATGCTCTTGTCTATGTGAGCCTCCACAGCGTGCATGCTCTTGTCTATGTGAGCCTCCACAGCGTGCATGCTCTTCTCCACCCCAGCCTCCTTAGCATGCATGCTCTTCTCCATCTCAGCTGCCATAGCATGTGTGCTCTTCTGTATCCTAGATGTCATAGCATGCATGCTCTTCTCTCTGCCTCCGTAGAGTGATCTATATGCACCTATAGCAATGTGCTTTATATTCAAAGCTCACTCTTT
Source organism: Bufo gargarizans (assembly GCF_014858855.1). Taxonomy (NCBI): domain Eukaryota; kingdom Metazoa; phylum Chordata; class Amphibia; order Anura; family Bufonidae; genus Bufo; species Bufo gargarizans. The sequence goes on along the minus strand of NC_058090.1, from coordinate 833,697 downwards.
TTATCTAATATCCCATAGAATTTTGGGGATTTGAGATTTTTCTTGTTTGCATCAGTTATGTTTCCAAAGTCATAACAAACTTTAGTACAAAGTGGCTAATGATAGAGACATAAATCACAGATCTCACCTTCATTCGGCATTCCTTCAGTAACCCTTCAACAAACTTTGAGTTAGTCTGTGCAATCACCGCTGGGGAAAGATCTGACAGTTTGGGCTGCCGAACGGTTTTCCCCAAGCACCGGGCTTCCTGCATATATTTCTGCAAATATTAGAAGGCAAAGTGATAAGTAAACAGAAAGATTTCATGAGCAGATCTGCTTTTGATTTTCTTGTGAATCTTTAAAAGTAAAACTGATTCATCAGCCTTGCTCTTTTTATCCTTCCTAAAGATGCACTACAAAGTATACGAGCAGCCATCATCCTCTCCCTTGATCCTGTGACATAATACAATCCAACGTGAAGGGAGCTGCAATACTAATTACCTCCCATAGATTAGACTGGTGCTTTTTTTCACATTTGTGCTTGAGAAAAGCCCCTGCGTGGGTTGAAATATCGAGCTATACGAAACATTCTAAACGTCTTCAGACCCTTTGACTTTTTAAACATTTTGTTATATTGTGGCCTTGTGCTAAAAAAAAATAAAAAAGTTTTCCCCGTCAATCTGCACTCAATATCCCATTATGAGATACTGAAAATAAATATTTTTTATTTTTTTTTACAAAATGTATTGAAAAAGAAATACTAAAATTGTGCATGGATATGGAAGAGCATTCAGACCCTTTACTATGATACTTGAAATTTACCTCTGGAGCCTCCCATTTCTCTAGATCTAGAAAAGTTTCTACAACTTAAATGGAGTATACCTGTGGTAAATTAGTTTATTGGACATGATTTGAAAAGACACAGCCTTATCTATATGAGATCTTACTGCATATCAGAGCAAAAACCAAGCCATGAGGAGGAAAGAACTATGTGTAGAGCTCAGAACAGGATTGTGTGGAGGCACAGGTCTGGAGAAGGCTACAAAACATTTCTGCTGCACTGGAAGTTCCCAAAAGCACAATGGCATCCACAAGTCTTAAATGGAAGACGTTTGGAAAAACCTGGACTCTTCCTAGAGCGGGCCATCCCACCAAACTAAGTAATTGGGGAAGAAAGGTGGTGGTAGCATCGTGTGTGTGTGTGTGTGTGTGTGTGTGTGTGTGTGTGTGTGTGCTCGCTCTAGACCTCAGACTTGGCTAAAGGTTCACCTTCTAACAAGACAGTGCCCCAAAGCACATGGTCAAGACAACATAGTGGCACAGGGACAACTCTGTGAATATCTTAAGTAACCCAGTCACAGCCCTGAATCCAATCCAACATCTCTGGAGAGACCTGAAAATAGTTGTCCACCGATTGTCCTCATCCAACCTGACAGAGCTTGAGGATGTGCAGAGAAGAATGGCAGAAAATACCCAAATCCTGGTGTGCAAACCTTGTGGTATCATGCCCAAGAAGACTGGAGACTTTAATCGCTGCCAAAAAGGTGTCCAAGTCCTCAGTAAAGGGTCTCAAAACTTATGTCAATATAATATTTTAGATTTTCAATTAAAATTCTGTTTCCACTTTCTCATTATGAGGTATTAAGAGCAGAATGATGGGGCAAAACTTGATTTTTAAAATATTTTAGCACAAGGCTTTGGAGGACCTTTTTGGATTTTTTAGTTTTTTTTAGGTGTATAAACATAAGGAGGTTTTAGTATTATACTCATTATATATTCATGTATTACACTTTACCCATATCAGATCAGCTTTTGGTAACATTTATGAAGACTGGCATTTTACATGCAGTCTTAAAGGGAACCTGTCACCAAAAAAATTGCTTACTAAACTGTTAATAGTACCTTATAGTGCTTTAGTAGTTTCCTAATGCACTTTTTCATCGTTTATGTCGCATCTAGCCTCCTTGAGAAATCAATGTTTTATTCAGCCGCTGCCCCTGCTTCAAGTCAGGTTTAAAGTCAAGGGGGCAGCGGCCTAGGCGTCTCCAATCCTGCTCTCCCCGCCGCCTTTATTGACACGCTGGATCTCAGTGCCGGGACCGCACTCCCAGCCTGCATGCGCAGTAAAGGGCTGCTGTAGCGCGATCCCGGCTCCGGCTCGTACACTAAGCCGGCTTCAGTTTTGGTACTGCGCATGCCCGGCATCTTCTGTAACTGCGCTAGTATGTAAGGCTGGCTGGCGCATGCGCAGTAGCAAAACTGAAGCCGGCTGAGTGTACGAGCCGGAGCCGCGCTACAGCAGCCCTTTACTGCACATGCGGGCTGGAAGCGCGGTCCCGGCACTGAGATCCGGTGTGTCAATAATGGCGGCGGGAGGCGGGGAGAGCAGGATTAGAGACGCCTAGGCCGCTGCCCCCTTGACTTCAAACCTGACTTGAAGCAGGGGGCAGCGGCTGAATAAAACATCGATTTTTTTCAAGGAGGCTAGATGCGGCTAAACGAAGAAAAAGTGCATTAGGAAACTACTATGCAGCACTATAAGGTACTATTAACAGCTTAGTAAGCGATTTTTTGGTGACCGGTTCCCTTTAATCTCTCCCCCCGCTTCCATCATATGTGACAATTATGAAGAGGCTTATGCCTCTTAAGGGGAACCTGTCACACTGAACATCGTGTCTTCGCCGAGGCCAGGGTTTTATATAGTAGGAAGAGCTGAACAGTTTTCTAGGAAAAGATTCAGTATAACTTGTGTTCCATTTCTGCTTATTCTGGGCTTTGGAGTCCAGGAGTCGGTCCTATCAGTGATTGATGTCCTGCCCTCTATGACTGTGTATACAGAGAGAGCTGTCAGTCACTGATAGGACCGCCTCCTTGACTTCAAAGCCTAGAAAGAGCAAGAATTTAAATGAATAAAATACAAGTTTTGCAGAAACTTTCCCCACAAAAGTATGGTATATCAATTTTCATGGTGAAAAGATCCCTTTAATGTTTGTGGCACATCTGTTCACCAAAGTGGAGATCTACATTCTGTTCAACTACAGTGTGTGCTACATTTTGGGGCTTTCTGGCACAGAGGGGATGATAAAATTTCCCCCTTTGTACTAGTTAGACCATTTTTTACTTTACCCTTGTTATGCTACTGTACCCTCGTTACCTCCATTATTTATTTTTGTCTTTTGTATTAGATTAATGCTAAAAAAAAATAAAAAATGTGTGAATATACCTTTCTTCAGATAGAGGAAAGGAGAAATGTATGTGAACCTTTTTGTACATTATAAAAAATATAACACAATTATTGCACATCTTAGGTATTGTGTTTTATGTTGCCTCAATGGCAAAATGGGAAATACTATATCGACATATATACATACACACACCACCTACTGGAGTCAGTGTTTACTGAGATCTTTTCTTGTCACAATTCCTGACTCTGAACAACTTTTTAATTATCTTAGAAGATCCCTTTAAGCTGGCCATAGACATGAGATATTTATCTGCACATCATTGGCAGATTTATGCTCATCTAAGTATAAATGTATGTTTAATGGGGAGAAGGAATAAGCAGCTGCCAGACACCTCAAGGGACAAAGGACCATTCATGTTGATCCGTTCCCCCCAGACATCTACTGTCGGGGGAAAGTCGGGACAAGCCCATACACATTTGATGATCGGTTGATCCAATGAACTAGTGTATGACAACTACAGACAGACATCAGATTATCAGTACATCCCAAATTTAGACAGATCTGCCAGTAGTCTGCAGATATCTCAGGTATGTCTACGGCCAGCTTTATCAGCATTCTAGATTTATTTATTTTTTGCCAATTTCTGCATTGGATATACGGCTCTTTAATAACAGTTTTGTGCATGTGAACATAAAAACAGAATAAAACAAACGAAAAAACTAAAGAAAACAAAACACAAGATACAGTAAAAAAAAAAAAAAAAAATAAAAAAGCACAGTGCATCTAACAAAGGCAGTAAATGCTTGGCTGTGATCAAAAGCTTCAAAGCGAGGGGGGGGGGGGGGATTCTATACAATGCAGCAAATGCATTTTATGGGATGTGAACAGTGGGTTCAAAGCCATCGACACTACAAAGCATTTGTGAGCTTGTGTATGAGCCAGCTCTATGGACGTGGGCGCCCAACAAGGTGCAAAGCAGCTGTAAGTGAGCAAATGGACGGACATACCAGGCAGCACTCAGAGAAGGATTTTTTAGGAGGTCGTACTGGAGCGGGACACCCCTGATCCCACTCCCAGAATGCCATTGAATTCTGGCGGAGTAAGTTCTCCTCTGATGGCTTATGAGGAGACCCAAGCGCCATAAGACAGAGAGAAAACAACGCAAAATGGGAGACAGGCAGGCATGCACATGACCCGGAGCAAAAGAAAAGAGAAGACAAAGTAAATACAGAATAGCCAAAAAATAAATAAAAAAATTAAATAAAAATCAAACAATGACTGCAACAAAAAGAAAATGTGACCTGTATTAAATCACATGAAATGGCATCTTCAAGCTCGTTTGTTTCTGCAAATGCTGAGTGACAACTAACGTGGCCTCCGTTACAGCTCATAAACAGGATGTCATACAGGTATACTCACATTTCAAACAGCAATCTGCCTTTCCTACAGACCTTAAAGCGGTTTCCAGAATTACTATGATTTTAACAGATCGGCTCATTTATTTGCTTAACTCGTACATCTCCTCATGTTTTTTTTCAGCTTGGACTCTCCTGACCCATTTCCACCATGTAAACCAATCACTCTGGTTTGTTTCCACCCTGTATGTAGCACTTCATGTTCCTGTATCAAACCAAACCCATAATGCATTTCTCCGCCACAGCACTAGTACCGCTCTTAATTATAGCTCCTCCCACCCAGCTAGTTACATACACTCCTCCCTATCACTGCCCCTAACACCCAGCTAGTTTATAGCTCCTCCCACCCAGCTAGTTACATACACTCCTCCCCCATCACTGCCCCTAACACCCAGCTAGTTACATAGACACTCCTCCCCCATCACTGCCCCTGTTGCTGCTCTCACAAACCCATGGACATAACATCACAGAAAAGAGCTGCATGGACATGGTCAAGGGACCACAGCCCAGAAAATAGGAGCAAGAAATACATTACAAAATCACAGCTACCTTCATAAAGGATTTAAAATGAAGGATGTTAATACCAACCAGAAAACCCCTTTATAAGGGTCCATTCACACGTCCGTAAGTGTTTTGCGGATCCGCAAAACTCTGACACCGGCAATGTGCATTCCACAATTTGTGGACCACACATCGCCGGCACTATAATAGAAAATGCCTAATCTTGTCTGCAATTGCAGACAAGAGAAGGACACGTTCTATTTTTTTTTGGTGGAAACGGAAGCACGGATGTGAAAGGGCAGATCCGGCCCCATTGAAAATGAATAGGTCTGCACCCGTTCTGCAAAATTGCGGAACGGATGCAGACGTGTAAATGGACCCTAAGGAAATCTGACATATAGACAGGGTTTGTCTCCATGAAACAACCCCTTTAAGGGTGCCAAGAAGTAGCCAATTTATGGGTTAACATGACAGATGTGAAAATTCACCAGACTCTAGTACCGTGAATGAGGCACCCTGGGCTGCCTGACACATACACCTCCATACACATACAACTCACACCATTTCCGAGATGTCTCACCGTCAGCAATTACCTTGAAGATCTCATGGCAATCACACAGGATTCAGCACTCAGTATTCCAGGCATGCCTGCCGACTGCCTGAGAGCAGATCTGGAAAATGACGTGCGTTGCCTAATGGAGCACTTTAACGCCACACTCACTATCAAATCCAGCCGCTGAGTCCCCTATATATTGGTTTCTGGAGCCTGGCAAAACTGGATGACAATTCCTAAATGGTGGTTAGACGAGCTGCCACCGACCTTCCCAGACACCAGAATGTGAAATATTCTAGGCACACTGAGGATTCCAGGATAGCCTGGTGTCATGATAGAAGCTGTAACGGCAGCCATGTTTGCGGTCATTAAGATGACTCAGGCTCTTTAGTTTCATGCAGTTTGGCTTTGTTTTATGTAGGCAGGAAACTTGCTCGGAGCTGAAGTAAACCCACTGATGACAGAGTAAGGAAATGGAAGGTGAAGCATGAGGAACGGGAGAGAACCACAGATTACAGGAGAGAAATGTCACCAGCCGAGAAGACAGATTATCAGTAATGCAGGAATCGGGGAAACTCGTCAAGTATGAGGCATGCCCATCGACTACCACATTTCTGACCAAGCAGACAATGCCCTAAGAGATTGGGCGGAGGTCTTACACCAGAATGGAAGCAATCTCTTATACCTCTCTCCCGATCCCTGTCCACGAATACACAGGAGGGGAGTGGGTTTTATAGGACTTCCTAATGTCTTCCTCTCTACAGCTATACGGTCCACCCTGAAGCCATTTATATTTTTGTAATACAGGATGGGACCCCAAAAAAACAAAAAAAATAAAAAATAAAACACACACACACACACACACACACACTTGTGAGGTCTGTACAGGACTATGCTTAGCAGGCCTTCATTAAAACTGCCTCCAAATCAGAGCTCTGCTTTCATTTTACCAGAGAAGTTCAAGAAATGAGTGAGGCGCATGGCATAGGGCTGCCAGGCGGTTGGCATTTGTTGAGGAGGGCAGTAGTGCTGTGCCCGAGTGTGTCTGACATGCCATATTCAAATCAACTGAGAATTGGTAAAGTGGAGGCCTATGTACACTCAGGTCCATTCACAGAAACACAGGACCGTTTTGTGGGTCAATTTCTGGACCTTTCCATTCCTGCAAAAAACAGTATAGACTGTTTAGTGTGGAAGTGGCGCAACACAGCGTCTGTGGTCCATATAAAAAACAAAAAAAACTATAGGCATCCATTTGTTCAGACGTCGTCACTGCAGACATTAGGAGAAAAATTATGAGAAGATATCATTAAAAGCAGGATTAGAATGACAGATAAGACAAGATCCATCATTCACAATATATGAAAAAATAAACAGGGATTAGAAAAAAAAAAATAATAAAAAAAAAAAAAGGACGTGTGTTACTACCTGGTTTTAACTGGCAAAAAAAATAAAAAATTGGTGACACATTCCTTTTAACCGTGAAGAGTTAATTAACAGTACATAAGGTACTCGCATACACAGTTATGGGTATGTGGATTATGAGTCCAATATTCTTTGATGAAAATGTGAACACTGCCAGAAACTCTATGCATGGTTAAATACATCAATCTTCTGCTATCCTGTACAAACCACATAATTTCTTGTGGCCCACCCTGTATGAATTCTGGACCAATACGTTTCTCAATGTATTAAAAGTTTACAGTGAGCTCCCTCTAGTGGTGGCTGCAGGTAACCAGAATTACAGGATATCATTTACATCTGTGGCTACACAGAGGGTTTGTAGCTCTTCCTCAGACTTATTAGGAAGAAATTATTAGGGCATAAACATATGGTGGTATTAAAAGGTGGACATTCACATTAAAGTGTAAACCATTCCCTTATATGCCAAATCCCGCCTGCGCCATCCAAGACTGACAAATGGTGACTGCATTATGTCGAGAGACTTTTATAGCGACCCTCCAAAAATGTGACTATACACGATATATGCATTGTCAACATGCTTGCTGCCCTCCATTCCTCCCATGCTGCCTCCAGTCTTCTCTTTTAGTTCCCCTTTGGATTCCTTTCAAGATGGCCACCACTGTCTCAGGCTTCCCCATGCAGAGCACTGTAGGAAATAATTCACTCCCCAGAGACTTCAATAACGCCTGTACAAGTGTCCTAGATGCCTGTTCAGACCATTTTACCCCCTAAAAAAAGTCATGCATATCAATACGTGTTAGACTTTTCCCTGCCCATCATGAGTGCAGGCACTCTGAACTATCCAGTAACAAAGCTCTGTACAGCAAGGAGCTTTGTTATAGGTCTGTTTTAGCGCGCTGCCAGATAGGAAGCGATACTGTGCCCTGCAGCAGGGGGCAGCTGGCGGGAATAATAGCTCTACTTGAAAGAAGGCGGTGCTAGCTCCTGCGTGGGCCGTGTGTGGTGCCACGTGGAATGAATGCAGGCAGGCCATTATAAAGTACAGGAAAGATCCACTATATTGGACTATACTTTATCACTTGTCCATAATAGTCTGCTAGGGGCTTATTAACCCGATGCCTGAGGGTTGGGAGCGATGTTATTTACATGGGACTGTATGTTGGAGGGGCTGGTGGAAGGGCAGCGATTTAAATAGGACAGTATGTTGGAGAAGCTAATTGGAGGGAAGAGGTTATTTACATAGGACTATGTTGGAGGGGCTGCAGGAAGGGCAGTGATGTCATTTACATGGGACTGTGTTGAAGAAGCTGACTGGAGGGAAGAGGTTATTTACTTGGGACTGTATGTTGAAGAGGGTGGTACAGAGGGGAGAGATGTTATTTAGACTAGTAATGGTTCCCCTGCAAAAATACCAACCTCTTAGGCTACGTTTACATCACTGCCATTTATTTCTGTTATTCTGCGCTATTAGATGAGCAGAACAACCAAAATAACGGAAGTGCCAGATTGGGCACCTAGCTGACGGGAACAGAGCTGAGCAGACTCCATCGACTATGATGGAGTCTGTTCAGTTTCTGTTCGGGATCCTGCCTTTTTACCAGATAAAAAATTCCCGCATGCAAGGGTTTTTGTCCGGTCTTTGACAGAATCTGCAACAGAGCCTCCAACGCAGATGTGAACAAGCCCTTAACCTCATGTAGGCCTACATATTATTTATTTGAATTACTGCAACCTTTGTACTCCTCTTCAGCTAAAAATACAAATTTTTGAGGAGTAAGGCCTCTTTCACACGGGCGTCATGTTTTTTGCCCGGATAAGAGGCGGGTGCGTTGCGGGAAAATGTCATTGTCATGCGTTTTGCACTCGCGTGAGAAAAATCGCGCATGTTTGGTACCCAAACCTGAACTTCTTCACAGAAGTTCGGGCTTGGGATTGATGTTCTGAAGATTGTATTATTTTTCCTTATAAAACATGGTTATAAGGGAAAATAATAGCATTCTGAATACAGAATGCTTAGTATAATAGTGCTGGAGGGGTTAAAAATAATAAAAAAGTTAACTCACCTTCTCCTCTTGTTCGCGTAGATGCCGGTCTGTTCTTTAGCTGTGGACTGAATGACCTGAGGTGACGTCAGATCACATGCTCCAATCACATGGTCCATCACCATGGTGATGGAGCATGTGATCTGACGTCACCACAGGTCCTTTAGCCCACAGCTAAAGAACAGACCGGCATCTACGCGAACAAGAGGAGAAGGTGAGTTAACTTTTTTATTATTTTTAACCCCTCCAGCACTATTATACTAAGCATTCTGTATTCAGAATGCTATTATTTTCCCTTATAACCATGTTATAAGGGAAAATAATACAGTGAATAGACTGTCACCTAGAACCCATGCGTGAAAATCGCACCGCATCCGCACTTGCTTGCGGATGCATGCGATTTTCACGCAACCCCATTCATTTCTATAGGGCCTGCGTTACGTGAAAAACGCACAAAGAGGAGCATGCTGCGATTTTCACGCAACGCACAAGTGATGCGTGAAAATCACTGCTCGTGTGCACAGTCCCATAGAAATGAATGGGTCAGGATTCAGTGCGGGTGCAATGCGTTCACCGCACGCATCGCACCCGCACGGAAAACTCGCCCGTGTGAAAGGGGCCTAAGGGGAGTATTTTTACTGTTCTGAAAAAAATATAGTGCGACCTCTGCACTCCCCTTCTTCGCTGCCAGCATGTTGTGTCCCTCTGAGGAAAGTGGAATATGGGAAGCATCTCTTAGACCTAGATGGTGGTAGCCATCTTGAAAATACTCAGAGCTGGTGCCCTTCATTCCTCCAATGCTGCCTCTGGTGCTCCGTTCTAGTCCCCAAGCATGCAGCGTCCATCTGAAAAAGCTAAGAAGGGGTGTGTATTCTTTCCTCTGTATGGGGATGTCTAAGACAGTGGTGGACATCTTGAAGGGAATCCAAAGTGGAAGAACAGAGGCAGCGCAGCACTATACATGCGCCATGTACAATAAGTTTTTTGTTTTGGACTAAACCGTTCCTTTAATTTCCCTGTGGTGATGCAAAGCGGTCCCTGGAATAAGTGTACCTACCTAGGACTTCTTCCACTTTCCCTTCGCTATCCTGAAGGCCGCCAATAGGACTGGCAGGGCGCCGATTTAAATATACAATGCATGCAATGTACGTCCTATTATATTAGTATGAATACACGGCATTTCCCACAACATGCGCACAAGCGTGAAACGACTAAACCAGCCTTTAAGAGACTCGCAAACTGTATTCATGTCTTCTGGCTCATTAAACACTGGGCTTGGCAATGGTTTCATTGGTGAGGAGGCCCAAATTAGATGACGTGCTGGTTAAACTGTGAGGAGAATCAATGTGGAGGGAGCAGCATTAATCATTCAGTCGCCATCCATAAGCCCAAGGCTGCAGCAGTGACCTCCTCCTCCCCAGACAAAAGGGGGTTCTCCTCCTGCTGCATCCTAGACGCACGGGGCAGATGGCACTAACGTCTCAGGGGCGGAGACACGTCTGGCACATACATTGCTCGTGACCTCAGTGCTGGGATAGGGAGAGAGAAATGTTACTATGTGGAATCCCTGATCTCTACTAAGGACAAAAAAGTTAAATGTGTCCATGTGTAAGAAAATTCCTATAATCTGGCATAATTAAGACAGGTCACCATCTTGGATTATCAGGTCATGAAATTTATTTTATTTTTTTTAAATGAGAATATCCATAAAAACGGAATAATTTATATTAATAATTAATAGTATTACTACCTAAAAATACTAAAAACATTTCTAGAGGACTATAGGAACGGTGCTGTTTTTTTTCCTCCATTAAAAAAAATATATATTTCTGGATCAGATTGCAAAATTGTACAGTTTACTTTAACAATATTTTATTAATTTCTGGACCCTCATATGCCAGATTAAAGGAATCCATTTGTGTTATTGGTAGTACTACTTTTCCATTTTCCTCAAACTGAATTTCTAAGCTATCGAATGCCTGATTAATGGAATTTTCCACTTTTTTTTTTCGTCCTATAAAAGTGCAGTAGGCTGGAGTAACCAAACTGCAGTAGTCAAATGATATCATGGGATTCTGCAAACAGCGCCATTCTTGTCCATAGGTTATATATGGAAGTGAAGCGCAGCTCCATTTACTTGAATGGGTCTGATGTGCAATGCCTGACACAACCCATAGACAAGGGTGGCGCTGTGTTACCGGGGGAAACAATCTGATTAGAAAACAGGAAAACTGAAGGTACATAATATTCCCTGCCATTACCCAGCGAACCAGTCATCACTGGCGACCATGTATTAACAGCCTGCAGTATATAGCAGGTGAGGGTGTTGTCTTTCGGCCAGCCTGCAGGGGGCAGAGGTGTATATATAGAAAGAAAGCTGGGTGGAGAGGCGTACAGTTATCATCCGGCTTATTTAGACTTCTGCATGGCATACCTGCCTAATCTGAAAGTGCATGACCAGGCAAGTCTGGATACTGGGAGAAGCGGGTGAAACTCCATATTAGTTGTCGCCCAGCATTGGATATAACAAGGACTTCTATTGGATTTTTATATCATTTTGGGGTGAAATGCAACGAGAGGTTAATTCAGGACGTCTGGAACTAATCAGTGAAGTGGGCAAACAGATTATGCCATAAAATAAATGAGCGCGGAGCAGTTTGCCATCTGCTTCCTCGTCTAGAGCTGGCAATCACGCTGAGACTACGTACCTCCCTCAAGTCGTTGTCTAGCCCGAGGTGCTCAGAGTGCTGCCGCAGGCGGTCCTTCCTGCGCTGTGCCGTGGCGCTCCGGCTGACCCAGCGGCTGTAGGTACAAGAAAGAGAATAATAGGAGGCAATGCTCATCTACGTCAAGTACTGGTAAGAACAGAGGGTATACAGAGATACACAGCCGCAGTCGTGGTACATCATGCCACAGGGTCAACCAGACGGAGTAAAAGGAATGCAAAGATCAGCTACTGTAAGCAATGCAGGGTATACGCAAGGGTGTCAGCACCGGTAAACTCTCCATTGGCTGGGCACACCGTAGTATACCATGCTGCACAATACATAAAAATGATGAAGAAAATCATTTCCCAGGCAGCAGGATCTCTAAGAGATCTGCACGGACCCAGCCTTTCCCCTGATCGCTGCCACTGGCCCTGCGGATGGAGTTCAGCGTCTGCAGCTTAGGAAGTTTTCATTTGACTTGGAAGGGAAAAAAAATATAAAGCAACAGAACATCTCAAGGAAAATGGGGGAAAATTAAATCTACCTCAGCTCCTTTATAGTGGTTCTATTCTTGTATATAGAGGACAGTATCATAGTGGTTATATTCTTGTATATAGAGGACGTATTATAGTGGTTATATTCTTGTATATAGAGGTAGTATTATAGTGGTTATATTCTTGTATATAGAGGACAGTATTATAGTGGTTCTATTCTTGTATATAGAGGACAGTATCATAGTGGTTATATTCTTGTATATAGAGGTAGTATTATAGTAGTTATATTCTTGTATATAGAGGACGTATTATAGTGGTTATATTCTTGTATATAGAGGTAGTATTATAGCGGTTATATTCTTGTATATCGAGGACAGTATCATAGCGGTTATATTCTTGTATATCGAGGACAGTATCATAGTGGTTATATTCTTGTATATAGAGGACGTATCATAGTGGTTCTATTCTTGTATATAGAGGACGTATTATAGTGGTTCTATTCTTGTATATAGAGGACAGTATTATAGTGGTTCTATTCTTGTATATAGAGGACAGTATTATAGTGGTTATATTCTTGTATATAGAGGACAGTATTATAGTGGTTATATTCTTGTATATAGAGGACAGTATTATAGTGGTTATATTCTTGTATATCGAGGACAGTATCATAGTGGTTCTATTCTTGTATATAGAGGACAGTATTATAGTGGTTCTATTCTTGTATATAGAGGACAGTATTATAGTGGTTCTATTCTTGTATATAGAGGACAGTATTATAGTGGTTATATTCTTGTATATAGAGGACAGTATTATAGTAGTTATATTCTTGTATATAGAGGACAGTATTATAGTAGTTATATTCTTGTATATAGAGGACAGTATCATAGTGTCTTGTATATAGAGGACAGTAATTATAGTAGTTATATTCTTGTATATAGAGGACAGTATTATAGTAGTTATATTCTTGTATATAGAGGACAGTATCATAGTGGTTATATTCTTGTATATAGATGTAGTATCATAATGGTTATATTCTTGTATATAGAGGACGTATTATAGTGGTTATATTCTTGTATATAGAGGACGTATTATAGTGGTTATATTCTTGTATATAGAGGACAGTATCATAGTGGTTATATTCTTGTATATACAGACGTGGACAAAATTGTTGGTACCCTTTGGTCAATGAAAGAAAAAGTCACAATGGTCACAGAAATAACTTTAATCTGACAAAAGTAATAATAAATTAAAATTCTATAAATGTTAACCAATGAAAGTCAGACATTGTTTTTCAACCATGCTTCAACAGAATTATGTAAAAAAATAAACTCATGAAACAGGCATGGACAAAAATGATGGTACCCCTAGAAAACACAGAACATAATGTGACCAAAGGGACATGTTAATTCAAGGTGTGTCCACTAATTAGCATCACAGGTGTCTACAACCTTGTAATCAGCCATTGGGCCTATATATATGGCTCCAGGTAATCACTGTGTTGTTTGGTGATATGGTGTGTACCACACTCGACATGGACCAGAGGAAGCAAAGGAAAGAGCTGTCTCAAGAGATCAGAAAGAAAATTATAGACAAGCATGTTAAAGGTAAAGGCTATAAGACCATCTCCAAGCAACTAGATGTTCCTGTGAGTACAGTTGCACATATTATTCATAAGTTTAAGATCCATGGGACTGTAGCCAACCTCCCTGGACGTGGCCGCAGGAGGAAAATTGATGACAAATCTAAGAGACGGATAATCCGAATGGTAACAAAAGAGCCTAGAAAGACTTCTAAAGAGATTCAAGGTGAACTTCATGCTCAAGGAACATCAGTGTCAGATCGCACCATCCGTCGTTGTTTGAGCCAAAGTGGACTACATGGGAGACGACCAAGGAGGACACCATTGTTGAAAACGAATCATAAAAAAGCAAGACTGGAATATGCCAAACTACATGTTGACAAGCCACAAAGCTTCTGGGAGAATGTCCTGTGGACAGATGAGACAAAAATCGAAGTTTTTGCCAAGGCACATCAGCTGTATGTTCACAGACGAAAAAATGAAGCATATCAAGAAAAGAACACTGTCCCTACTGTGAAACATGGAGGAGGCTCTGTTATGTTCTGGGGCTGCTTTGCTGCGTCTGGCACAGGGTGTCTTGAATCTGTGCAGGGTACAATGAAATCTCAAGACTATCAAGGAATTCTAGAGAGAAATGTACTAGCCAGTGTCAGAAAGCTTGGTCTCAGTCGCAGGTCATGGGTCTTGCAACAGGACAATGACCCAAAACACACCGCTAAAAACACCCAAGAATGGCTAAGAGGAAAAAATTGGACTATTCTAAAGTGGCCTTCTATGAGCCCTGACCTCAATCCTATTGAGCATCTTTGGAAGGAGCTGAAACATGCAGTCTGGAAAAGGCACCCTTCAAACCGGACACAACTGGAGCAGTTTGCTCATGAGGAGTGGGCCAAAATACCTGCTGAGAGGTGCAGATGTCTCATTGACAGTTACAGGAAGCGTTTGATTGCAGTGATTGCCTCAAAAGGTTGCGCAACAAAATATTAAGTTAGGGGTACCATCATTTTTGTCCATGCCTGTTTCATGAGTTTATTTTTTTACATAATTCTGTTGAAGCATGGTTGAAAAACAATGTCTGACTTTCATTGGTTAACATTTATAGAATTTTAATTTATTATTACTTTTGTCAGATTAAAGTTATTTCTGTGACCATTGTGACTTTTTCTTTCATTGACCAAAGGGTACCAACAATTTTGTCCACGTCTGTAGATGTAGTATCATAGTGGTTCTATTCTTGTATATAGAGGACAGTATTATAGTGGTTCTATTCTTGTATATAGGAGGTAGTATTATAGTGGCTATATTCTTGTATATAGAGGTAGTATCAGTGGTTTAATTCTTGTATATAGAGGACAGTATTATAGTGGTTATATTCTTGTATATAGAGGACAGTATTATAGTGGTTATATTCTTGTATATAGAGGACAGTATTATAGTGGTTATATTCTTGTATATAGAGGACAGTATTATAGTGGTTATATTCTTGTATATAGAGGACAGTATTATAGTGGTTATATTCTTGTATATAGAGGACAGTATTATAGTGGTTATATTCTTGTATATAGAGGACAGTATTATAGTGGTTATATTCTTGTATATAGAGGACAGTATTATAGTGGTTATATTCTTGTATATAGAGGACAGTATTATAGTGGTTATATTCTTGTATATAGAGGACAGTATTATAGTGGTTATATTCTTGTATATAGAGGACAGTATTATAGTGGTTATATTCTTGTATATAGAGGACAGTATTATAGTAGTTATATTCTTGTATATAGAGATAGTATCATAGTGGTTATATTCTTGTATATAGAGGCGGTATTATAGAAGATAGAGTCTTGTGCCTAGGTGCGGTATTATAGTAGTCACATTTTTCTCTACAGAGAGAAGTATTGTGGTAGCTATATATTTATGTACATAGGCAAAGGTATTACGATAATGTTCTTTACAGCCTCCTCCCCTGCTCTGCAGGTGATGACAAGCTCGCCATCAATAGAGAACAATTATATATTTTTCCTTACAGATAATAGGACTTTGAAGTTAATCCAGACATGAAAGCGTTCTAGGAATCCAAAACTCTGAAATCCTCTCAGCGTGTTGTATGACACAGGCTCTTACTTGTTGTTGATCGGCCCATTCATCAGAACATCCGACTGCAGCTTGGGGAAGAATCCTTGCTCGTATTTTCCTTGTCCAATTTTCATGTCCAGCAGGTGAGGGCGGATGGCTGTGTGATCCATCTTTGTCAGACGCTGCTCGATGGATTGAGCTAAAACAATGAGAACACAAGTCAGCAATCTACGCTGGGAAGCAGCCCTTCACCAACTAGTAATAGAAGATAAAAACGGATTACCTCTCAAACAAAATGTGAAAGTTCTGATTAAGAATGAGCGAATTGATTCGCAGTCAATTTGCATAAAACTTTGTTTAAATACTGTGCGGGGCGAGTGCTCCGTACAGTATTAGAATGTATTGGCTCCGATGAGCTGAAGTTATTACTTTGCAAAGTCTCGCAAGACTTCGGTAATAACTTCAGAAATTAATTTCTAATGTAAAAAACATTTCCTGAACTCTGGTTAGGTTCCAAGGTACCACTTGGAACCGAACCAAAGTTTGGGAAAAGGTTTTTACCAGTACAAACTAATTTTTGAAGTTATTAGCCGAAGTCTCACGAGACTTTGCAAAATAATAACTTCAGCTCATCGGAGCCAATACATTCTAATACTGTACGGAGCGCTCGCTCCGCACACTATTCAAACGAAGTTTTATGCGAATAGACTTCGGATGTTTCATCCGAAGTCAATTTGCTCATCTCTATTTCGGATACTCCCAGGCAACACTGAATACATTAAAGGGGTTGTCCCACGAAAAATACTCTAAATTTTTCAAACTAGCACCTGGATCTGAAGACTTTATAACTGTATGTAATTAAAAAAATGTACTATAGCCTCTGTATAGCACCACCTGCTGTTTGTTCTTTTCCTTATTTCTCCGTCCACCTCACTAAAGGTGGTCGCACACCCTCAGTTTAAAAGGGTTATCCAATACTATAAAAATCTCCCCCATATGCCGGGCCCCTCAGGCTCGCCCCCGTCTAAAACGCGCGTTTGCGCAACGCTCAAGTGTGAACCCAGCCTTAGAGAAAAAGCTTGCCCTTAGATTAATTGGAGCAATGAATGAGGAGATCTCTGGATCCATGTGAGGTACAGGGCTGGTTCTAGCTTTGCTAGGAAGAGGTTGTCAAGTACTATATGATATCTGATTTTCATGTTTTACATGATTCATGTCATAACTAAATTTAACAGATCTCCACAGCAGCTAAAGGGCATTATATCTGAGAAATGTTTGAAGCTGACAAAGCAGAAAAGGTCCTTCACATTACTACATTAAAAAATGTGAAAAAATTGATCGACTGAAGTTATAGACCCATTGTCTGAGGCTGCGCTACTGTGAGACTGATGAACTAGCACCTGACAGACATCAAAACGGTATATATTGTCATTGGGATTAGGGATGACAAGGATGAGCGAAACTACTTCGGATGAAACATCCAAAGTCTATTCGCATAAAACTTTGTTCCAATATTGTACGGAGCAGGAGCTCCGTACAGTATTAGAATGTATTGGCTCCAATGAGCCAAAATCATTGCTTCGCTAAGTCTCGCGAGACTTCGGGTAATAACTTCATAAATTGATTTGTACTGTAAAAAAACCATTTCCCGAACTCTGGTTCAGTTCCAAGTGGTACCTTGGAACCGAACCAGAGTTCAGGAAATGTTTTTTTTACAGTACAAACTAATTTATGAAGTTATTACCCAAAGTCTCGCGAGACCTCGCGAAGCAATAACTTCGGCTCATCGGAGCCAATACATTCTAATACTGTACTGTATTAGAACGAAATTTTATGCAAATCGACTTTGGGTGTTTCATCCAAAGTCGATTCGCTCATCCCTAATTAGGATCTCCCAGTAGTGCAGCCTCAAGCTTTTGGCCTGGACCTTCAAATATTCATATCTCAGAACAGATGATGTAAGATATTTTATTGTACAGTTAAGGGACATTTGTTCCAACAGCTTTCTTTTCAGCAACTGCCTAAATCCTCTGAGCAGCAGGTGGTGCCTTATACCATGCACAATACACTACCTCTGCAGTTAGAAGTCTGTGAATAGCCTAGTATCATAAAGTGAATGTGGAAACAAAGCAAAAAAGAAAAGAAAAGAAAAGGTGAATTTAGTATTTGTGCGGAAAATAATATAACTGCATGTTTACGATCAGCCAGGTTTCCTTCTGTGACCAATGCATGTGGCTGTGGGGCTTCAATATGTACAGCAGCTAACCTCTGGAGAAGCAAGTAACCTAGAAGTAAGCACGATTTGCAGCGTTAAAGAGCAGTAGAATAGCTGCGAGTGGCGTGAGCAACACTGACAAGTTCAGCTGACAAACCAGTTATTACACAAAGAAAAGCGTCTCCACCCAAATGGCGAGGGCGATAATATGCGGCCCCTGCAGCTATAAAGGATTCCAAGCCGGCGAATGCATCACTGCCAGTCAATGTGCAAATCTGTCCAACCTGCTAACTGAGCAACCTGTTCAGTGTAAATGTGAAATAATGCAGTTAGCCTGCTGTTCAAGAGCTTTATACTATCTAAATTGACTTTTTACTCTGTTATCCCAAAATTCAGTTCTCTGTGCTGTACGTGGTGCTACCTACTGTACTTAACCTCGCTGGCGGTAATCCCGAGTGTGGCTTGGGGTTAACTTTCACTTGCAGAAGCGGTAACCCCGAACCACACTCGGAACCACCATGGTGCAATTACACCGGGGAAGGAATGGATGCGGACAACACGTAGTGTGCTGTCCACATTCGCATTTCCGGAGCGCGGCACCGAACTTCCAGCCGCAGCTCGGCAAGAATGTACCACTTTGGGTACAAAATTACGTAAAGAATCAGACCTCCAGGGAGGTTAACTGGTATAGAACTGCAGCACTGTTACAGAGTTACAGTTCAGGGGAATGTTTCAGCTGAAAATTACCTATTGTTTAAAGCACGTTTTTATGTTAAACGCATTTTTGTTGATGTTATTTTTATTCTTCCATGTCATTATCTATATTTAAACAAAAACATAAAATCCTACATTTTTTCACACTGGCCGCTAAGCCTAATAATAGACGTCATTTCTTGATCTGTACAGATCACTTTACTACAGTTATCTGCGATTTTAATCCTGCCTGCAATGATAAGGAGATATCACCTCTGTGTATAGATAAAACAGTATCAGCCATTCACAATAGGAGATTGTCAAACTTATCTATTCTTTTCTTGTACAATGACCTCTGCACAGATCAGAGAGCATGCCTAGAAGACTCTCCCATGTAAGTCAACAGGGTCCCCTCTTGTCCAATGCAGGAAATAGAATAAAAAATAAAATAAATCTGAATCAGTAAAATAAAATAGACGAGTGTTGCCATCTGGTTTAAATGGCATAATTTTTTTTTGATAATACGTTCCCTTTAAGACTGACACAGGTAAGGCAATGTGAGAGAGGGGAGCAAGGGGGTAAAATGTAACTCTGAATGACATGTAATGTACTGTACTGTACTGTGATGCAACGTCTGTGCAAACCCAGAAAGACCACCGATAGGCATACAAAAAGCAGAAGGGTTGCAATTTTCCCCTAAAATCATGGTTTCCACAATCTTAAACACACATCTGTGGGCTACCACAAAATCCTTAAAAGGAAAACACTGACCGCGCATCAAAACTACAGAAGGATCCAGAAACAACCCCAAGACATACCGGCTTCTTTCAAGGTGGTACATGACTGGTACGTGGAGGTCCGAATGGCTGGTGCTCTCACATTGTAAAGCCGGCTCTTCTCAATGCGAGAATCAAAAACTCGGAGCAAAGGTTCCTTCTCTTCCCACAGTGACATGATTTTATTGTCGATAAACGTGGCAAACATCTGCGTCTCAATAAATCGAGAGAGGAATGGGAGGTACGGCTCAGGCTGATCTGACAGGAAAGAGGCCTGCAAGAGACAGATTACTGTAATTGTTAGACATGTATTTACTGCTTCTGAGGATGGGAGAAGCTTGTACCGCTCAGAAAATCCATTTCATCCTGTATTACACTCCAGAGCTGCAATCGCTATTCTGCTGCTGGAGTCACTGTGTACATACATTACTTATCCTGTACTGATCCAGAGTTACATCCTGTATTATACTCCAGAGCTGCACTCACTATTTTGCTGGAGGAGTCACAATATACATACATTACTTATCCTGTACTGATCCTGGGTTACATCCTGTATTATACTTCAGAGCTGAACTCACTATTCTGGTGGAGTAACTGTGTACATTACGTAATTTATCCTGTACTGATCCTGAGCTACATCCTGAAATATACTCCAGAGCTGTACTCGCTATTCTGCTGGTGGAGTCACTGTGTACATACATTATCATACTGTACTGATCCAGAGTTACATCCTGTACTAAACTCCAGAGCTGCACTCTGTTCTGCCGATTATGTCACTGTGTTTATACATTATTTATCCTGTACAGATCCTTCATCCTGTATTATGCTCCAGAGCAGCATGCATACTTCCTGCTTTTTCAGTGTCTGCACAGAGCTTCTTTAAACCATTCACATTCTCGTGTTGGTAGCAGGAGAACTAGCTCCCCCTACATTACAGAAGCACAGCTGATTTAGGGGGGTGTCTGACAAGATTATTGATGGTTTCCAATGACAACCAGTGAGCGCTGCTCTGGAAAAATAAAATTATATATATATATATATATAATATATATATATATATATATATATATATATATATATATATATATATACACACATACACACACACACACATACACACACACACACACACACACACATACATACATACATACATACACACACACACACACACACACACACACACAGGATGTGATTTGTAGACAAACCCTTTAAATAACTCACAAATTATTTTAGACTTTACCTTGTCAAAGTTCTGCATCTGCTCTCTGTTTGTTAGCCAGGACTCCATATCGTGTGCGGCTTGGATGACGAAGGCCTCATAGTCGGCAAACATCTGTGTGAAGCGATTAGCGAACACTTCCCGAATCTGCACATTGAGTTTATAATCCTTCAGTTCCTTCTCCGTACACTGGAGCTTGTGGACGTCCTCCGTGTCCGTCAGAGGAACGCTGATACTGATCTTATCCATGTTTATCCCCGTCCTTTTGGTTAGAGCTTCCAGTCGTGCCATGGTCTCGTTACCTTTGAGCAGCTCATACATGTTTATGTTGTGACTGGAAATGTTCCCATTCTTTTTGTCATTCACCAAGTCATCAAACATGAGGCTCTTCAGCTTGGTGGCGCTCTCGCTGCAATGTAAATTTCCCTCTGGGGGAATCCCATAGTTCAGAAGAACTTCAGAGATTTCCTGGATGAACTCCAATTTGTTTGGGAACTGAGGGAATTCCTCTGGTAACTCAATAAAGTGGTTATCGATATCCACAAAACACAGGTTAGCCTGCAACAAAAAAGGGAAAGCTAGCAATCAAATATTCTAACTAGAAAAAAAATAAACTCGAGCTTCAATCAGTCTAGAATTTCTTGCAACCCCTTTTGAAATGGTGGTCACCCAGGATGGGAAGGTCTTGTGTGTGTTTGGGGGCACTCATTGTCTTCTGCTTCTCTTTCATGGGTGGTGGTCACAGTAGACACAGTGAAGTGCAATGGCCGATAACGTATTGCTTGCTCATAGCATGGTTATATTTAGAGCTATGATGCCACACTGAACCGTAAGACGCCATCTTTATAACTAGATAATGTAAGCTCATCGCGGGTTTTCCCCGAGTCCACCTTTAAGACTTAGCAATCATCCAGATGCGAAGACCACCGGCAATAACAAAAATATCCATTGAACTAATAGGGGTAACAAAACATAGGAGAACGTGGCATGAATTTTTTTGTAAAGCGACAGCACACTACACTACAGACTTAAACAAAAACAAAAAAAAAAATATCTAAGTTAATTAAAAGCAAATTACTGGCAGCCTGGTCAAAAGTATCTACATGAAGGTAAGGCTGCTTTCACACTAGCGTTGATATTTTCCGGTATTGAGATCTGTCAAAGGGTCTCAATACCAGGGAAAAAAAAAAACCACTTCTGTTTAGTTACATTTTGGGACAAAACTGAACGGAATGCTCCAAAATGCATTCCGTTCCCATACTGCAGAATGCTGCGGTTTGCTTTCCATCCTGGGAATGCGGAGCAAGACGGATCTGTCATGACCCACAATGCAAGTCAATGGGGACAGATCAGTTTTCTCTGGCACAATAGAAAACTGATCCGTCCCCCATTGACTTTCAATGGAGGATCCGTCTTGGGTATGTTAAAGATAATACAACCGGATCAGTTCATAACGGATGCAGATGGTTGTATTATCAGTAACGGAAGCGTTTTTGCTGAGCCCTGCCGGATCCAGCAAAAACGCTAGTGTGAAAAGTAGCCTAAGAAAAGCTAGACAGCTCCGATTCTCACAGCAAAACCAGTAAAAGGTTTAAAAGCAACTGATTGCTCTTTTCCCTATAATCACTCACCCTATCATCAGCAGCCTCCATGCCTGACACTGCTGACTATCAGCCAATGTCTACGGGCATCAGTCTCTAAATGCCGCAGCTCTAGCATTAGGCAGACAGCTAATCGTCCATTGGAAAGCTGCAGCCAGAAGATTCAGGGAATAAGTAGTATTAGATGGCGGCTTTTCAGTTGCAGAGCAGTTCTTGTAGAGGAGGGTCCAGGACCCGTATTTATGTCTACATGTACCATTAGGGCATAAGGAAAGGGACTGTCTTCATGGGACAAAAATAGTCTCTGTACTCAATTTAATTTGAGAACGGTGTAACTCGCAAATTTCTAAATCACTTCAATAAAAAAAAAAGTAAAAACGTTATGGCCACTAGGAGTCTCAATTCCACCGAATTTGCAGTCCACTGCCTGTTGCCAGGCAAGATCCATCCCTGGTAACAGACTCAGAAGACGGCTGAGAGGAAGTAGAAGCGTGTCACTGCTAGCTGATCATGAGTCAGATAAAAACTGCTTTTACATTGCTTCTTAACATTACAGGAGCCTCCCGTGTGTCTGTCTGCCTTCTTATCTTTTTTGTGAGCTCCAGAGATGGAAAAAAAAAATATATATATATATTTTTTTGGAAGTAAGGAGGTCACAATGTCACAGCAGTACAGTGCTGGGAGATTCCACAGAAGGGACCTCCTGCTTCTGATTGAAATGCATCTAGCTGTGCAGCTGAAAAAGGAAATTATATGGCTAAAAAGAGACATTAGGAAGTCCAAACATAACGGTTCCTTCATAGCTATTACGTAAACTTTTTGGGAAAACTCAGGTACGCTCTAAGGCTGTGCGGTCATCTGGGCTATGAATCTTTTAAAGGGTTAGTGCCATGTTAAAACCTTTATGGCAAGGCCAGGTGGGAAAAAGGGACTCCAGTTTACCTTTCAACCTGGCCACATTCACCCACAGATGTCAAAGGAGAAGTGGCCATGCGCAGTCCTCCCAAGTTACGTCTATGGGAGTTGCTTGGATTTAAAGTGGACTTGCACCCTCACCTGACTTGTCTGCTTTAGCAACTTGCATCTCTGATGTAACAACAATTTGGAGAATCTGTTCTTATGGCTCTATGCGGTGTCATTTCTTCATTATTCCCGCTAGAAGCTATGAATGAATTACTAGCAGTTTTGTAATGAAGGTCCAGGTGGGTGTTACCAGTTGGGGGTATGTCCTTGCACAGTCTGACACTGGCAGCACTCGCTGAATATTGTCGAACTGGGGACTGGATACCGTCCGATGGGGGATGCAATAGTTGCTAAAACACACGTCAGGAGAGATGACGTCTCCTTTAACAATTCAAATACCTCTACAATATTACTGGACTAAAGCATTGAAATAGTTTTTCTCTTTTATGCAAGTAGAACAATTATTCATTAAAAGTCCTGCAACTCTCTAACCCTGGGTTCACACCTGAGCGTTTTACAGCGCGTTCAAACGCGCTGTAAAACGCTCAAGACATGAAATCCAATGCTTCCCTATGGGAATGGTTCACACCTGGGCGTTTTACAGCGCGTTCGTACGCGCTGTAAAACGCCCGACGCTCAAACAAGTACTTGAGCTTCTTTGGGGCGTTTTGACGCGCGTTTGTGGCCATAGGACACTGCAGTCAATGACACAAACGCGCGTCAAACGCGCGTTTACTATTACAAAAAACGCGCATAAAAACGCGCGACAAAAACGCGCGTTTGCGCAACGCTCAGGTGTGAACCCAGGGTAATAGATATGGTGTGTGAAATGTTCAGCTTGGTGTCAGTGAATGGAAACATTACTGTTAAACACCGATTTCAGGAAACCATGTGAGATGAGCGGCTTATCTCTAAGGCCTCCTGCAGACGACCGGATTCGTTTTGCGGTCCGCAATATTTTCTTATATTTGCAGCATGGCCGCATGGATGGAGGACACTTTTTTATGTGGCACTATAGAAATCAAAGGGTCTGCATTCGATTGCCAAAAAAATACGGATTGGATGTGGACCGAAAATACGATCGAGTGCATGAGGCCAAAGACAAAACTAAAGGATTAGTTCAATTAGACCTCAGATTGTCCATAGATCTGGAAGAAACCAATGTTGTCAATGATCAGCTTTACAGCTCCTCTAAGACTCACGTCCTGTTATGTGCACATCGAGAGCTGCAAGAAACAAGAGGTGGCAGAATCTCTTCTGCATCCATACAAGAATACAAATGATTCCTGTTACATCATCTGCATACTGTATACATACATCATCCCACCAGACAGACGGGCGAGATGACTCACGGGTGTTGGCACCCACATAAGATGCAGTACTCAGGCACACGAGACTAAGGGAGAATACTACAAACCCACCCCAAGAAAATTATACTTAAAAGGAACATTCCAGGTGAGCCTACCACACTACGGTATACCTAGCGCAGGGAGTAAGGAGGGCAGCACCTGACACAAGGTCCCCCCTCCCAACTAATCAGCTCAAACAGAAAAAAATAAAATTATCTCGTCCCCTGAAAAAAAAAATAATAATAATAAAAAAAATAAAAAAAAATAAAAATAAAATAAAAATAATAAAAAAAAAATTATATATATATATATATATATATATATATATATATATATATATATATATATTACTGTATATGGTTCCTATAAAAAAAGAATACAGCCCGTCTCACAAATTGCAAGGTCTCATATAGCTACTGTATTTTCCACTCTATAAGCTGCACTCCCCCCCCCCCCCTCCCCCTGTCTTATAAAGTGCTCACTAGTATCCAGGAGGCGAGGGAAGCCAGATTGCTCCCTGGTCTTCGCCAGGTCCGCCCTGCACTATCCCGACAGCGTCAGAACGTAGTCCACGTGCTATGACCTGAAGTTGTAGGCAGTCAGGTCACAGTGCAGCACGGATCCAGAGAAGACTAGGGGGCGAGGAGTGCAGGGCAGACCATTGGTTCTGCGGAGCAGGAGAAGCAAGTCAATTTATTTGTCAAATCTCTGATGGGGGTGTCAGGCCTGACCTGACATCTGACTTGGGGATCTGATCTCATATGGGGGTCTGTTCTGAGGAAGATTTTTTTCTTATTCTCCTCCTCCTCTAAAACTTTGGGTGCGTCTTATAAAGTGAAAAATATGGTACATTTAAGGTAAATAAAAAAAAAAAAAAAATGTTATGACCAATGAAACACAGATGAGAAAATGTTACTGGTCCTGAAGGCTAAAGTTTGTGATGTCACTAAAGGGTAACCTGCACTCAAGTCACCCGAGCCGCGTGCCAACTATATTGCCGACATTGGGACATAAATCCTAACTCTACAATTAAAGAAAAGTGACTTTTCAAGCCCTGTATAGGTGTAAAAACAGCGCATACATTTTGATGGAATCCTATATAAAAAGTCTGTCTGGCTGCAGCTTTCCCCCACAAAATTAGCTGGTTTCTGGTGGTGCCATGAGCCAACCGATATGTCACCTCTAATATTAACCACCTCCGGACCGCCTAACGCACATGTGCGTTCCGGAGGTGGCAGGCTGGCGCACAGTCACGCATATATGAGTCATCTCGCGAGACGCGAGATTTCCTGTGAACGCGCGCACACAGGCGCGCGCTCACAGGAACGGAAGGTAAGCGAGTGGATCTCCAGCAAGCCAGCGGCGATCGCTCGCTGGCAGGCTGGAGATCCAAATTTTTTAACCCCTAACAGGTATATTAGACGCTGTTTTCATAACAGCGTCTAATATACCTCCTACCTGGTCCTCTGGTGGTCCCTTTTGTTAGGATCGACCACCAGAGGACTCAGGTAGGTCAGTACAGTCGCACCAAACACCACACTACACTACACCCCCCCCCCCCCCCCGTCACTTATTAACCCCTTATAAACCCCTGATCACCCATGATCACCCCCCTGTCAGGCTCCGTTCAGACGTCCGTATGATTTTTACGGATCCACGGATACATGGATCGGATCCGCAAAAAGCATACGGACGTCTGAATGGAGCCTTACAGGGGGGTGATCAATGACAGGCGGGTGATCACCCATATACACTCCCTGATCACCCCCTGTCATTGATCACCCCCCTGTCATTGATCACTCCCCTGTAAGGCTCCATTCAGACGTCCGCATGATTTTTACGGATCGATGGATACATGGATCGGATCCGCAAAACACATGCGGACGTCTGAATGGAGCCTTACAGGGGGTGATCAATGACAGGTGGGTGATCACCCATATACACTCCCTGATCACCCCCCTGTCATTGATAACCCCCCTGTCATTGATAACCCCCCTGTCATTGATAACCCCCCTGTAAGGCTCCATTCAGATGTCCGCATGCGTTTTGTGGATCCGATCCATGTATCCATGGATCCGTAAAAAATCATGCGGATGTCTGAATGGAGCCTTACAGGGGGGGTGATCAGTGACAGGGGGGTGATCACCCTGATTACCCTGATCACCCCCTGTCATTGATAACCCCCCTGTAAGGCTCCATTCAGACGTCCGCATGCGTTTTGTGGATCCGATCCATGTATCCATGGATCCGTAAAAAATCATGCGGATGTCTGAATGGAGCCTTACAGGGGGGGGTGATCAGTGACAGGGGGGTGATCACCCTGATTACCCTCTATCATTGATAACCCCCCTGTAAGGCTCCATTCAGACGTCCGCATGCGTTCTGTGGATCCGATCCATGTATCCATGGATCCGTAAAAAATCATGCGGATGTCTGAATGGAGCCTTACAGGGGGGGTGATCAGTGACAGGGGGGTGATCACCCTGATCACCCCCTGTCATTGATAACCCCCCTGTAAGGCTCCATTCAGACGTCCGCATGCGTTCTGTGGATCCGATACAGGGGGGTGATCAGGGAGTCTATATGGGTGATCACCCCCCTGTCATTGATCACCCCCCCCCCCCCCCCCCCCCCCTGGTAAGGCTCCATTCAGACATTTTTTTTGGCACAAGTTAGCGGAAATTTTTTGTTTGTTTTTGTTTTTTCTTACTAAGTCTCATATTCCACTAACTTGTGTCAAAAAATAAAATCTCACATGGACGCACCATACCCCTCACGGAATCCAAATGCGTAAACATTTTTAGACATTTATATTCCAGACTTCTTCTCACGCTTTAGGGCCCCTAAAAAGCCAGGGCAGTATAAATACCCCACATGTGACCCCATTTCGGAAAGAAGACACCCCAAGGTATTCCGTGAGGGGCATATTGAGTCCACGAAAGATTGAAATTTTTGTCCTAAGTTAGCGGAAAGTGAGACTTTGTGAGAAAAAAAAAAAAAAAAAAAAAAAAAATATCCGCTAACTTATGCAAAAAAATAAAAAATTCTAGGAACTCGCCATGCCCCTCATTGAATACCTTGGGGTGTCTTCTTTCCAAAGTGGGGTCACATGTGGGGTATTTATACTGCCCTGGCTTTTTAGGGGCCCGAAAGTGTGAGAAGAAGTCTGGGATCCAAATGTCTAAAAATGCCCTCCTAGAAGGAATTTGGGCCCCTTTGCGCATCTAGGCTGCAAAAAAGTGTCACACATGTGGTATCGCCGTACTCAGGAGAAGTTGGGGAATGTGTTTTGGGGTGTCATTTTACATATACCCATGCTGGGTGAGAGAAATATCTTGGTCAAATGCCAACTTTGTATAAAGAAATGTGAAAAGTTGTCTTTTGCCAAGATATTTCTCTCACCCAGCATGGGTATATGTAAAATGACACCCCAAAACACATTCCCCAACTTCTCCTGAGTACGGCGATACCAGATGTGTGACACTTTTTTGCTGCCAAGGTGGGCAAAGGGGCACATATTCCAAAGTGCACCTTTTGGATTTCACCGGTCATTTTTTACACATTTTGATTGCAAAGTTCTTCTCACACATTTGGGCCCCTAAATTGCCAGGGCAGTATAACTACACCACAAGTGACCCCATTTTGGAAAGAAGACACCCCAAGGTATTCCGTGAGGGGCATGGCGAGTTCCTAGAATTTTTTATTTTTTGTCGCAAGTTAGTGGAATATGAGACTTTGTAAGAAAAAAAAATTTAAAAAAAATAATCATCATTTTCCGCTAACTTGTGACAAAAAATAAAAAGTTCTATGAACTCACTATGCCCATCAGCGAATACCTTAGGGTGTCTACTTTCCGAAATGGGGTCATTTGTGGGGGTTTTCTACTGTCTGGGCATTGTAGAACCTCAGGAAACATGACAGGTGCTCAGAAAGTCAGAGCCGTTTCAAAAAGCGGAAATTCACATTTTTGTACCATAGTTTGTAAATGCTATAACTTTTACCCAAACCATTTTTTTTTTTTTGCCCAAACATTTTTTTTTATCAAAGACATGTAGAACAATAAATTTGGCGAAAAATTTATATATGGATGTCGTTTTTTTGCAAAATTTTACAGCTGAAAGTGAAAAATGTCATTATTTTGCAAAAAAAATCGTTACATTTTGATTAATAACAAAAAAAGTAAAAATGTCAGCAGCAATAAAATACCACCAAATGAAAGCTCCATTAGTGAGAAGAAAAGGAGGTAAAATTCATTTGGGTGGTAAGTTGCATGACCGAGCGATAAACGGTGAAAGGAGTGTAGTGCCGAAGTGTAAAAAGTGCTCTGGTCATGAAGGGGGTTTCACCTAGCGGGGCTGAAGTGGTTAAAGGAATTGTCTGCGAGACAGCCCCTTTGAGGCTACTTTCACACTTGCGTTCAGAGCGGATCCGTCTGAGACGGATCCGCTCATATAATGCAGACGGTGGATCCGTTCAGAACGGATCCGTCTGCATTATAATGTAAAAAAAATTCTAAGTGTCAAAGTAGCTGCAGACGGATCCGTCCAGACTTTACATTGAAAGTCAATGGGGGACGGATCCGTTTGAAAATTGAGCTATAGTGTGTCATATTCAAACGGATCCCTCCCCATTGACTTACATTGTAAGTCTGGACGGATCCGCTTGCCTCCGCACGGCCAGGCGGACACCCGAACGCTGCAAGCAGCGTTCAGGTGTCCGCCTGCTGAGCGGAGTGGAGGCTGAGCGCTGCCAGACTGATGCATTCTGAGCGGATCCGCATCCACTCAGAATGCATTAGGGCTGGACGGAAGCGTTCGGGGCCGCTTGTGAGAGCCTTCAAACGGAACTCACAAGCGGAGCCCCGAACGCTAGTGTGAAAGTAGCCTAATTCAGTATGAATGAGATTCAAAGCTGCTACGACGACTTACTTTATTTTCATAGTCAGAAATTTCCTAAGCGATTTTTTTTTTTTTTTTTAAGGTCTTGTTTGGAAACTCCACATGTCTCAGACTTTCTGCATGATCAAATGATAGATCACGGGAATTTTACCATAATTAGACCTCATTTTGAGAACCGTTCTCAAAAAAATTGGGTGGCTTTCCCCTTTAAGAACCTCCATCACACCAATAATCATACGTGTATTACCCAAGAGCTTTTCGTCCGAGGTTCAATGTCCACCAGAGTGAAAGTTCTGATTCACAGACTAAAAAGCAGTCATCTAGGGGAAGAGGACAACAACAAACCACAAAGTCCTCGGCCCGGTCACAAGACGCTGCGGTCACCTCTTACGTCACAATTACTCAGCAGCACTTTCCCAATCTTTTCCTTCTCCTCCACTAAAGATATTGATGTCAAGATACATCTTAACGTGCAAGACTGAACATGAAACTACTTAGTGCCAACTGTTCCACCCCCTGAAAATCAATTCTAGCCCAGTTATGAGGCTACACATCCCCTGCCCCACCACTGCTACAGCAGATATGCCATTTAGGGCCCTGGGAAAGTCCACTCTGGTTTGACGTTTTTTTTTCTTTTAACCTACCTCCTGTGGGAGTTCAAGTTTGGATCGGTCTGTGCCTTCTTTTGACTGCAGGCCCATCAAGTATGGCACAGGGGCATCGAGGAAGTGGAGCAGGGAGGCTGGCAGGATAGGGACGTACACATGCTGCCATTGGAAGGGGAAAAGGAGCGAGGTTATCCCCTCGGCTACAGTCATCAGGCGCTGGTAATCTAAAAGGAAAAGCAGGGGTTAAGAAGAATAGCAAATGGTAAAAGAATGATCATCCTGTTCTACCTGGTGATAGACAACCAACATGGCCACCACTGCAGCTGCCACAAGGGCTTTCATAGCACAGAAGGATCCAACTGTTTCTGCCCCCTGTCACATCCACAGGACACTGATTCAGCGAATCCATGGGTGAAATATGACCACGCGGCAGACCGAGCCTCACAGCTGTCTGGTAACGGCCATAAACCCATCAGGTCGCAGCGACTGGACTTATTTCCTGCCATCTGTGATGTGCCAGGTCAGAGAACCAACTGAGCTAGAAAGAAATTAGCACCACCGTGAAACCAGACACATAGTCCCCTGTCACCTCATGTGAATGTCTGTTTTAGTAACTAGGTGCAATCCTCTCGTAACAATTCTGGAGCATCTATTCTTATGGACCTATGTTGTACCATTCTTCTATTATTTCTTCTAGAAGCTATACATTAAATGTTCAGCAGTCTATAATATAGGTCCAGATGGGTATTACCAGTGGGGTGTGTGTCCCTGTTCAGTCTTGCACTATCCAATAAGTTCTACAAGACACCTCCCCAACTGGTAACACCTATCTGGCCACAGCCGTATCAGCGCCGGTAGGCTCAGCAACCAACCTTTGCAAACTGCTAAACCTTAGCCCCGTATTGGCTCCTGATGAGATTGGCAACAATCAGAAACGCGTTGAGCGCCATATAGAAATGGAGCGCTGGTTTGAATAAGTCTTAGGGGCAGAGTATTTGGCATCTATAGGTAGCTACAGATACAGGCCTCTCCAGACAGAGTTTATACCACTATACTAGGTTCACAGCTGTCAGACCCCTAAGATGAAATACTGATGACCTATCCTGAGTTCTAAAGTCCTGGAAAAACCTTATAATTTGCAAAATCGGCTTTTGCAATGAGGGCATCACATGGTTGCTCTTGTTACACCCAAGCTCCACTTCTTTCTGTGGTCGGACCAATGCTTTGCCACTGCCTGACCCTGCCAATCAATTAGAGAAGGGCTGGCCACAGAAAGGAGCGGAGCCTGGGTGCAAAAAGAGCAATGGTGACGTCCTCATGACAGACACATCCAAGAAACATTCAGTTGCTTGCCAGTAAGAGTACGTCCTCATGGGGCGGAAATGCTGTGGAATTGCCACCGAGAATTACAGACTGCTGCATTTTAGATACCTGCTGGTAGTTGTAGTGTCACCACATCCACTGGTCTGTAGCATACAAAGCACAGTTCTGTCCGGTAGACTAGCCATGGAGAAGCTCTGACTGCTGAACGAGGGGACCGCGCGGCCTAGATTTACTAATGTGCCGATGCTTAGAAGGCGCTAATACCTCTCGGCATAAATAAAAGAGATAAGGCTACTTTCACACTCGCGTTTGGTGCGGACCCGTCCAGATAATACAAACATCTGCATCCGCTCAGAACGGATCCGTTTGTATGATCTGTAACATAGCCAAGACGGATCCGTCTTGAACACCATTGAAAGTCAATGGAGGACAAATCACTTTTCTATTGTGCCACATTGTGTCACCAGACGCTGCAAGCAGCGTTTTGGTGTCCGCCTTCCAAAGCAGAATGGAGACGGAACGGAGGCAAACTGACGCATTCTGAGCGGATCCTTATCCATTCAGAATGTATTAGGGCAAAACTAATCCGTTTAGGACCGCTTGCGAGAGGCAAAACGCCAGTGTGAAAGTAGCCTTAGATGTGTTAAACCTTACGCTCCCTGACATCAGACCTCGTTCTTTATCATCAAGTAAGCTCTGCATGTGCTGGGAAAATGCAGAAAAGTGAGTGAAGGGGAAAAAAAAAATCTACAAAGCACATTTTAAATTGGCAGTGATACGGAAGACTAATCTACGGGTTATTTTGGGTAACGCTGTGCTCCCTCCTCCATCCTGTGCTGGGTTACTAAGAGTGGGATAAATGGAAGCGGAGCTTAGCTTATTAGGGAACTGCATGCTTAGCGACTGTCTACGGTCAGACTGTCTCCAGATAATACATAAAAGAGATGCTGTGGGGAAACCAAACTCCATGCAATTTCCCTGCCCAGCAGTCTCGGCCATGCTGCATTGTCATCAGTAATGAGAGAAGTTTAAAGGGGTTGTCCCATGAATAATATTCTACAATTTTCAAACCAGCACCTGTAATTCTAAATTTAGTATAGCTATGGAGTTATTCAATGAAATCTATCTGCACAGCGCCACCTGCTGTTTGTTCTTTTTCTAATTTCTCTGTCCACCTCACTGAGGTGGATGCACATGCTCAGTTCCATCTTTCAACTGCCACCAGCTGCAGCAGAAAGGACAAGCCCTCTGAGAAAGGGCATGCCCCCAAGCTGCCAGCTTGAAATAAATCTAGCAGGGCAATTGGCACAATGAATGTGGAGATCTCTGGATCCATGTGAGGTGCAGGGCTGGATCTAGTTTGTTAGAAAGAGGTGGTCATGTACTAAATTATATATAATTTTCATTTCTTAAACCAATCATGGGATAACCCCTTTAATTACGTTATAAGTAATTCCCCATCATTTAAATACATATCTATGAATCAGTATATAGATACAGTAGTATTATGCCCCATGCAAATTAGAAGAATATCAGAAGTCACTGATGATGATGATGATGATGATGAATTTCTTAGGTTGAGTACAGTATTCCAGACAATGCTCTTACAATTTAAAGTGCATAATACACATCAGCTGCTGCAGAACCTCTTTTTGAAAAGTGGAGTTTCCCGTCTAGTATTTGTTCATATTAAATACTCCTATTTTTCATAAGGAAGTTCTACAGTACCTGAGGGGTGAATGAGAAGGTTCTGCAGCAGCTGGGGCACAGCACTGCTTAATACACATGGCAGTTCCTGAAGAATCCAGGCACTTCCTGCAAAAGTGAAATGTGACAGGCTGCCTCGGGCCGGAATTGACAAGTGGTTTTCTAAGTAAGGCCCCTTTCACACGGGCGTTGCGGAAAAATGTGCGGGTGCGTTGCGGAAACACCCGCGATTTTTCCGCGCGAGTGCAAAACATTGTAATGCGTTTTGCACTCGCGTGAGAAAAATCGCGCATGTTTGGTACCCAAACCCGAACTTCTTCACAGAAGTTCGGGCTTGGGATTGATGTTCTGAAGATTGTATTATTTCCCCTTATAACATGGTTATAAGGGAAAATAATAGCATTCTGAATACAGAATGCTTAGTATAATAGTGCTGGAGGGGTTAAAAATAATAAAAAAGTTAACTCACCTTATCCCCATGATCGTGTAGATCCCGGTCTGTTCTTTAGCTGTGAACTGAATGACCTTTGGTGATGTCAGATCACATGCTCCAATCACATGGTCCATCACCATGGTGATGGAGCATGTGATCTGACATCACCACAGGTCCTTTAGCCACAGCTAAAGAACAGACCGACCGGGAACTAGGCGATCATGGGGATAAGGTGAGTTAACTTTTTTTTTTTTTTTTTTAACCCTTCCAGCAGTATTATACTAAGCATTCTGTAGTCAGAATGCTATTATTTTCCCTTATAACCATGTTATAAGGGAAAATAATACAGTGAATAGACTGTCACCTAGAACCCATGTGTGGAAATCGCACCGCATCCGCACTTGCTTGCGGATGCTTGCGATTTTCACGCAACCCCATTCATTTCTATGGGGCCTGCGTTACGTGAAAAACGCTGAATATAGAACATGCTGCGATTTTCACGCAACGCATAAGTGATGCGTGAAAATCACCGCTCATGTGAACAGCCCCATAGAAATGAATGGGTCAGGATTCAGTGCGGGTGCAATGCGTTCAACTCACGCATCGCACCCGCGCGGAAATCTCGCCCGTGTGAAAGGGGCCTAACACTGCTTACTTTGCATAATCATCAGGTTCGAATGCCAATACAAATGCCAATTTCAAGCAGGTCAAGATGCTCAGGTTGCTGATCTGCCTGGCTTGCTTTACACTGCAGCTCTGCCGCATAAGCACAAGCCCACCAAAGACTTCTTGTTGAGATTATTTCCCTTACACATAGGACAGGATGACTATAGAACTAAAACAAACTAAAGGTTTTGACTGTGCCACACAACACTGGGGCAGACAAGCCTCAATGCCAGAGAATGAAGGACAACTTACCTTGGGAGTAGAGCAAGATCTGCATCTCCAGTAAAACACAAGTGAAGAGCTGGACAAGGTTCTCCAATCCCAGTAACTCGAAGGCCTCCCTCAGAGGGTAGTCAGACAGGGGGAGCTCACTCGGTCCTGGCCGTTGACAAACGATCGGCTCATAGACACCGTAAAATTTCAGTGACCTCCCCGGTGCTGGAAGTGGCACTTCATAGAGGATATTATGGATGTAACTTTCTAGAGGTAATGGTGGGGGCTGGGTGGATGTAACGGCTTGGTAAAGTTGAGTCAAGAATTTCTTGCAGGACTGCATGAACGGGAGGGGAGTTATCAGACATATACATTTGGATACGTAGAGTGTGTCCCTGCTGATGTCATAAGAGTTATAGCGCTGGAGCTTGGCTAGAGATGTGGCGTCACCATCATCAACGCTGCTCGCTAACGAGTCCATGCTGCACGAGGACGAGGCGTAGACACTATTGCACTGCTCTGCGTTGTGCATCTGATATAGCGTCTGCATGGCTGTGCAGATTTGCTTGCTTGTCACCTCCTCGAAGAACGTGAGGACAAATCCGTAGGTTCTGGAACCGTCTTCTCTTGTGATGATGAATGAGTGGAACTGGGGGTCCCTGTTGTCTGCCTGTGTCCTGAAGGACAGGCCTTTGGGCATGCAGAGCTGTGGAAAACAAGGGCAGAGGAATTTTCGTTTAGTATTCATTACAGGGACAAATCCAGAATTACTAAAAGGAGCAGTAAACCTAAACGGTGGTTAATACAGTGCAGTAGGGGACTAGTAAGAGGGGCTGATAAAAGCCACCCCTATGGGGGTCCAAAAAAATCTAGGGGGTTCTCAGCACAGCCTCTTCCCAGACTGGCTCCCATTGCTCCTTGGAAAGTTCTTTTTCTAAAAAATGTACCTCAATTGCAGTTCTCTCTTATCCTCCATGCTTGAATCCTAGTTCCTGGTTTCTCATGTGTCTGTGGTTCCATCATGCCTTAGGGCTGAGAGAGGTGTCCTGACATCAGCACTAACCAAGCCCCATGTTCTTACTAATGATGCATCCTATGTCCTACAGTACAAGGCTCCAATGCAGGGCGTAGCCCACAGCAACTGAATATCAAAACCGATTTGCCACAGGGCACAATGGTGGGCATATAACCTTAGAACATGGCAGTTTTGATTAATGGTGGTATTTGCAGAAAATGATATAACTGGTCTGCCAGATCATCGCTAGCGAGTCTGTAAGATCTGCCGCAGATTACCGAATCTGCCTCTCGGTCACTGCACAATCCAGATATTTAAGCAGTCTTAAAAATCATTGTTTGCCGGTGGCAGATCGTGCTTTCTAATCCCGATCTGTTGCTGACAAACAGCTATTCAGTATGGGGACAAGCAATGGCATTAGCAATCGCTCCTTCCCATACTGTGGAGGAGATCACGGCAAGTAATAGCAGCGGTCTCCTCCACTAATGAGCAGGTGATTGCTGGGAAGGAACGCTTCCCTCCCCCCAATCGCCTGCTACATCTCTGTATGTAATACAGACTTTACTCTCATACAGATAAGGCTACTTTCACATCTGCGTTTTCAATCACACTATTGATATCAGTCATATGATCGCAATAACCGAAGAAAACGCTTCAGTTTTGTCCCCACTCATTGTCAATGGGGAAAAAACTGAACGGAATGCACCAAAATGCATTCCGTTTGGTTGCGTCCCCATCGCGGACAAAAAAACGCTGCAAGAAGCGTTTTTTCTGTCCGCGAAGTGGTCGGAGCAAGACGGATCCGTCCCGACACACAATGTAAGTCAATGGGGACGGATCCGTATTCTCTGACACAATAGAAAACGGATCAGTCACGAACACTATTGAAAGTCAATGGGGGACGGATCAGTTTTCTATTGGGTCAGAGAATACGGATTGCTAGAGAAGACATAGTACAACCAGATCCGTTCATGACGGATGCATGCAGTTGTATTATTGCAACGGTAACGTTTTTTGCAGATCAGCAAAAAACGCTAATGTGAAAGTAGCCTAACAATGACTCCAATAAAGGGATTATATAATTTGCAATGAAGCACAATAATAATAAAATTGAAGGGGCCCAGGGTGTAATATATGGATGAGGGTCTACTCAGGCTAGGCTATCTGCTCTAGCTAATGGGGAGGGGTCCTTAATTACACCCATACCCTCCCCTAAGCGATGTGCAAGTGATGCCTGCAGAGCATTGCACCAGTATATCCATCACCCTTCCCCAGGTATGTTGTCTGCCTTCATTTAGTATTATTGACTAGCAACGGGAATGTCTCTGAGCTCATCTGCAGCCCAAATTTGGGAGAAAAACTAAATGTTCAGCCTCTTCAGAGAATGTAAATGATCTTCTCGCTAGGTTTAGATTTGATTTCCCAAAACATAATTACCCGAGGTAAAACAACTCATCAGAAATGGAATACATTACGGGGATTAGTTTTGCTGCATTTTGTCACTTCTTGCCCTCAACGAAATGTGTTTTCCAGAGCGACATTTTAAGACGTTAACAGTTGTAATTAGCGCCACTGAAATCCCAGGTATAATAGAGACAGTCTCAGCACCTGCTGACGACTAACACGTATGGAAGGCGAAAATCGTACAAGTTCTACAATCATTTAAAAAGGTCACTTTATTGTAAAATGTATTAATACTTCTTACATGAAGTACTATGTCATCATGGTTTCCAGGCAGCAGACGTAAGGTGACAACCACTTATGACAGACATTACAGTGAACTAAGATGTTGTCACCCAGCTCTCTACAGACTCTGAATGAACACAGGATACAAGAACGCGATGTGCTGCGTTTTTGTATTATTTTTCCTAACGTATATGTCAAACGGAGGCATAAAACATGAGTCAATTCTGCCAGTCAGGATCTGTGAAAAGATGGGTGTCATCCCCAATGGGCACCGTAATGGTGACCATTAGAAGTTCTAATACCTTTAGGAGACCCGTTACCTCTGTAAGGGGCCAGGAGAATCTGCTTGAAGCCCACTATATATAGTGCTTTATTATTCAGTTCAAAGTATAAGTAGTATGCCATGAGCTCCTGAGACCCTCCCATAAACCTAAAGGGTCCTTCAGAGAGGACGCTTTCAGCCGTGAATGAGTGCCGATAGGAGATATAAAAAAATAAATTAGCAGTCATTTGAAAGGGCCTTTGAGGCGGACAAGGCAAACTGAAAAGGGGGAGGAATGATCATTACTATGACTGTTCACCTCCATAGAGTTTGCATAATGTTGACAGCACATCCTCTGTTTACACGCGGAGGAGTGTTATCGATCGGCAAGCATTTGTATACTCCCATAAAAGATCTGATCACTGCCATGTGTACACTGGCCACTGAACAGGGACGATTGTTCTTACGAATTGTCGTTCAGCAGATCATCAAGTGTACAAGGGTCATAAGTCTATAGCTAGGAGCTGGAACTCTGTATCAGAAAAATCTAGCTCTGACTGCTATAAAGATATTTAGAGATCAAAGGCTATGGACACCTTTTGGTGGGGGGGGGGGGGATTTTTTTTATTATTCATTATTTTATTATTATTCTACTCATTTTGGGCCCCAAAAATATTTGATTTTTTAAATTGGTCTTCCAAGCAGTTCTTGTATTACAGGGTTAATCGAGAGTGTCAGTTTCTACTTACCTTGAGTGCTTGAGTGCCCAGCAGTGCTGCCTGCTCAGTTTGTAGCCCTGTTGTTGGAACTACAGCTCAAAAAATTCTCATTACAGCTCAATAATTGCCACACTGATAAGAATATTGCTTAAATAAGTGTTTATGCGGTTCAGGAGATCACAGATAAAAGATTCACATGAGTTGTCAGATGACGGGATTCAATGTAAACACAGAACCTGCTGCTCTGCAACTACACATATTATGCCATTATACTGTGAAAGAGGCTGAATTTTTTCTAAATAATAATCAC
Source organism: Bufo gargarizans (assembly GCF_014858855.1). Lineage (NCBI taxonomy): Eukaryota > Metazoa > Chordata > Amphibia > Anura > Bufonidae > Bufo > Bufo gargarizans. The sequence continues at coordinate 795,082 of NC_058090.1, read as the reverse complement.
TTAAAAAAATGATTTAGCCCAAAGAACGAGAGATAACGAAGCGCCATGGACTACTACCTGAACTTTGCCCACCTAAGTCTGGCTTTTTGACGATAAAAGATTTGGTCTACCATCACTTAAGTCTTACCATGTTGACAGCATCTTGATCAAAAGGATTCCATTCCACATTCTGAGGATAGTGGGCGAGGACTTTTGACTTGAAGGTTCTTCTCACAGGGCTTTGGTCAAAGTTTTCACCTAAATCACAAGATAATTATATAAAGTACAGAACATTGATTTCTCTATAGGAAGACCCCACATAAGTCAGGTTAAAACAAATAATGTCCATGTAAATAATAGGCCAAAAACGTCTTCACCATCTTCTGTTACCTGCCATTGAGTCAATTAGAGAGTTCTTTATAACGGTCCTATGCAACCTTGGAAGCACTGTGGGGACCACATATAAGGTCATGTTCTGCCAACTATACAGACTACATGAGTTATGCCATGACAATAGGATTTTGAAGGCCGGAATAACATATAGGGGAGGTACCATCTAGGTCTTTAATCTTCAAACATATCATAAGAGGATGTGATTAGGAATTCATGGGCTTTTAACACCTCATCAAAACCCAATGCGAAGAGGCCACAGAGCACCACAGTACAATCAATCAATCTCTATGGTACTACTCAGAGGCTTCCATCACTGAAACCTTGTGACAATACAGGTCCAAGAAATGAATGGCCCTCTACTGCGAGAGAACAGTTTTAGATTTCTGCTCACTGAAGTAAGTCTTTGAGTAGTGTTGACAGGCTCATTGATTTCAGGATCGCGAGCTCATGGATTGCCAAACAAAGTCCCTTCCGATACATGAGATGCTAAATTTAGGTGGAAATTCCCTTTAATATTCAGCCATAAATACTCCCACTAGAATCTGATAAGACATCTCAGCAGTGGAGATCGCATGGTTGCCTGTCTGTACATGCAGTGCCGTTACATAGTTCACTTCTAGGCAGAGTGCCAGGGCTGACATCAGAGGACAAACACATTTAATAACCGATTTGTGTACAAGAGCTTATGTCATGTGCTCGGGATGTTAACAAGGGATAGAAAATGAAGAAAAAAAATGAAATCAATAACTGGAAAAATTAAAATAAAATATTTGAATTGAAAAAAATAAATAAATTATAATTGACCAACGTGCATAACTCTACCCTCCGTAGTGAGTCGATCTTCTCAGTACTGATGGCACAGTTATTAAAAGGCAGTTTATTAATGATTCATAAAACCCACTTGGCCCTGGCTGCGAAATTACACATTACATGAATGGCAACATGGTCAATAAACCATAAGTGCTCCAATAAATCTCCCATCAGACACCAGAGTGCGCGCATTAGCAGCAGTGGCGGATGAAGAAGTAATTGCAGATACTGGTGACCAGAAACAAAGGGAAACTCAGCATCTAAAACCACGGTTACAATGTTCTATGTGCCGTAAATATGCGACCAACACAAGGTTTTCTCCATTTACATATAAAGCCAATTCACCTGGATTCCTGTTACCAGAGAGCACTGCATTCTGGGAGCTCAGACAGCGGTAGCGCAGTTATTATACATGTGGCTAGTCATAAGCATTATTAAACTATCAGTGCCGATGTTCAATGGTTTAATATGCCCGATTTACGGTTTACGTGCAGGTCTTCTCACCAGCTTCCTGAAGCACCTCTCAGAAAATGGCCACCGATTGCCACTTCCATCAGCGGTCTCCATTCGCTAACTATAGGGTCGGACTGCACATGCGCTAGTTCCCTTGCTCGTCCCCAGTTTAAAGGGGTTATCCAATTTTCTTGTACTATCCGGGGGATAGGTCATCAATATTATTTCCAGGATAACTCCTTTAATAACGCTTCTCATTCCCTGCATGCTCTGTTCCCAGCACATGTGCAGCATGTGATAGATGGTGCCTAATCCAACCTGACTCCCTTATACACATGCTTGCTTGAATCGACGAGGGCGCATATTTCTTCAATCGGGAGACGGGAATAAGCAGTTGCCAGTTTGGTCAGGCAGGGTCAAAGGATCAGGACTATTGCAATTGGGCATGCCTAAATCCTTGGCTAACGTTCCTCTCATGTGTATGGGCACCTTTAGGTCTCGTATCTGACGGGTGGCGCTAAACTGTTTTCTAAGCAGAATTTTGAAAGCGGCTTCGGATCTGGAATAACTCCAAACCCGAAAAATTGCAGCAAAGTGTTACTTCACGTTTTCTGCAGCTTCGACCTGTGAAAGTGGAGGCTTTATTTAGCACAGTTAATTCACATATTTTAATCAGCAACCATCACCGTGACTCATTCTAAAGCAATGCTATGCCTTATTTTATTTTCTGGTAAAGTCATAAAGAATAACCATACTTACCACATAAAAAAAGAATATATTGAATAACTATGAACACAACCGATACATGAAAATGATAAAACATCACTCAATATTGTCTAGCACAGTAAAGATATGGATTGACAAATACTGTGCAATATAAATAACCCCCAAAAATGACAATGTTAAAGTGGAGCTCCACCTCTGACAACTTTGCAATACATTTTCATTACTACCTTTACGATTGATTAAACCGTTTCTAAGCAGGAAAAAAAAAAAAAAAGCCAGTTCTTACCTGGAAATCATCAGCAAGCAGGCCGACTGATCTACTTGTATTCAAACATCCAGTATAACACTATGCGACCAGACACAATAACGACCAGTTGACATGCCTGCAGAAGACGTTTCTGCACACACTCAGTGGAAACTGAAGAGTCATCTGGTTTGGAAACAAACTGATGGCCAACTCAGATATATTTCTGGCTGCATGACCCTTGTATCAGGTTGGCTGAGACCATGTACAACTGGCCAAAGACAGTCCAAGGGCCCATTCACACAGACGTGGTGCCTCGGATCGCAAACCATGGGTCTGCTAAACTCAGGCACCAGCCGTGTGAACTCCACAATGCAGTGCGGATGGGTCTGCGAAAGACAAGATACGGCGAAAGATAGGACATGTGTTTTCTGTTGTAGAGCGGAAGAGTGGACCTGGAAGTCCACGGAAGGGCTTCTGGACCCGTGTCTCCACAAAACATAGGACATGTCCTATCTTTCGCCATGTCTTGTGGATCATGGACCCAGAGTGGGTCCACACCACAGCATAGAGTTCTGTGGTTTGCGGCACTACGGCTGTGTGACTGGGCCCTAAAGCTGGGGTTACATCACGTTTTTGTCTCATATTTAATGTATACTTTTTTTATACCTGACTCTGCAGGATGGAAAAGAGTAGTGCATTATGCTTTTGCGTCCTTTCCCCCCCCAAAGTATATGTTAAACGTAGGGCAAAAACGTGATGTGAACCCAGCCTTACTGAAGCTGGATCACCAACCCCGACATCCTCACGACTAGTAGGGTCTTCTAATGCCACCAGCCTTATACAGGCAGAGTTTATGGGTATGTCACTGCCCAACACATTCATGAGGAAAGTCATTAACCACATAATTAATGATTACAACTGGTACCATCTAATCACCGTCACCATCAACCACCACCATAAGATTACTAGAAATGATAACCACGCATAAATGGACTGTCTAATGAGCAGTACACGGCCAATCTTGTAATAATAGTCAGGTGGACAGAGGTGCCATTCCAACGTGACTCCACCAATGACCTCACCTTATGAAGCTCCACTCAAATTTAGCCCTGCCAGCTAAAAAGAAGAGGGCAGAGCCCAAGATTCAGCTTTTTATGGTACATCGGCTTTGGGCATTGCATCTTGGCAAATCTCATTTCTTGTGTGGCTAACATAAGAATGGAGGTCGGAACGGCCCCATTTCAATGACTACTAAACACCACCAGATAAAAGGAGGAGGAGGAGGAGGAGGAAGGAGGTTACTGTAGCTTTATTTAAAATCTACTGGAAACAATTGAGCAAAACATCTTGACACATTAGGAGATCTGCAGAGTAGTACAGATGTCCACGTGAGGAACTACAAGTCTCAGCAAGTACTTGGTTTGATAATAAAAGCACACCAGTCCAAAAAAAGGGGACGGTAACATTCAACCGGTTTAAATTTTTTAGAAAAGTGTCTGTTTCTACAAAACTAGCACTTGAATACGCCCCCGGAATGTTGTTAAAAATGCTCTTTAGTGGTCTCTCTCAAACGGACTCTAATGGGGTAATTTATCAAACTGGCTTAGTTGCCCAAAGCAACCAATCCGATTCTGCCCTTCAGTTTCAAAAATGAAAGGTAGAATCTGACTGGTTGCTATGGGCAACTAAGCCAGCTCTGCTTTACATTGTCTTTCTATAGCAGTCATTTCAGAGAGGTGGGAAAGGGTCTATGCGTCAGGTAATCCGGATAATAATTAATAGGTGGAGGACTGGAATGACTCCTCCCCCAATGACTTCAAATTATTAACTTTTGTTCTTCTTTTCCAAAACTGTCCTATTAATGAGATGATTAAAGGGGTTTTTGGGGTCTGTAGATACCGATGGCCTATCCTCAGGATAGGTCATCAATATCAGATCGGTGTAGGGCAACCCGGCGATCAGCTGTACCCGGCGATCAGCTGTTGCAGGAAGCTGCCGGCACTGTATACAGTGGACGGAGCTGGAAGCACAAGGGGATGCCGCAGCTCAGCTCCCATTCAAATGAACAGGGGATGAGCAGCAGTACGCAGTGCTAGAAACTATACAGTGGATGGAACCTGGATCAATCCATGCGCTTTGTAGGCACGAGTACAAAACAATGATCTACTTTGAACCTATAGCTAGATTTTTCTCTTCACTGGTTGGGACCGTTTGTTCTAATTAATTACCAGTACCCAACACTGGTCATACTGGATGAAAAACAGCGCTTAAATTCATGGGGTTCATGTTTCATGTACAAAACAACTGGCTAATATACAACCGAAACACTAGGAGTCAGGGCCATGCTCGCAAGAGCTTACAATCATTTCTATGGGATCACAGCTACTCTGCTATCCTGGCCGTGCAACCAGTGTCACCGCACCCTTATTTTGAACCCATTGTGAGCAATAAAGAAATGAAATAAAATATTTTTTTACCGGTGGACAACCCATTTAATGAAAGCTGACCCCCGATGGGCAAGAAGGCGAGATTTGGTAAACGAGGGCTTAATGGGCTTTTGTGTATCAAAACAATCTTGAAGAAAGTGGCCTGGTTGCCCATCACCGTGCAGCTTTCATTTCCCCAGATTACCATGGAGGCAAAAAAATTAAAAAATGTAATATATTTTTAAGAGAAAACTCCATCCACTGTAATTATCTTCCAGATGAATATTGCTTTAAATGCTTGAGACAGACACTCAGATTTACAATGTTCACAAGATGCTTTGGCTCATTTCTACCACAGCGGCAATTACACCTGACGAGACGCAATAAAAAGGCCTTGGGGGGGGGGGGGGGGGAGAGAGAGGAGGTGAAGCAAGCGACAGATCATAAGTGAGCAATCATTGTGATTCGGAGAGGGATTGCAAGTGGGTGAAGTGCAGAGAGTACTTATGGTGTGGAGCCTAGGTTACCTGCGCCTTTATTCTCACCGTCTTGGCTTCTGCCATGCAGGTCTGCTTCTAGCCACTGGTATAAAACTATGTGAACAGAAAAATGGATGTGTGAATACATCTAAATGGGAGGCAAAACAGCAAGGTTAGTAACATAAAATGAAAATGCAAATATGATCTACATGGAGCATGTGACACTATACAATAAATAATGGAGCAGATATTGCACAGGCGGTGCTTTTTTCACATTAAACCTTCAGTTTAAAAAAAGTCATTATTGTCTAAGCAGTAATCGCCGAGAGATGGGGGAGCAAATGTCTACCACTGCACAGGGAAGCGTCTATGTAAGGTAATCCGGATTATAAATAATAGGTGGAGGACTGGGGTGACTCCGCTATTCATTTCCTGATAGGCCGTGAACAAGATGCAGAGCAGAATTACATTGATGTTAGAAGCCCTCACCAGCCTCACTACTGGGAGGTGTAGTGCTCTAAGGGCCTGTTCACACGGCAGAATTTTGGAGTGGGCATTCCGCCAAAATTCTTCCAGCAGCCGCGAGGCGTCTGCCCCCCCTTGTTTAACGGTTTACGGGCCAGCGGTTTATAGCTGCAACCTCGCAAGAAACGTATTTTTGGGCACAGTGTGCGGACCACTGCTGCTTGCACCCTACATATGAAATTGGGTGGGAGTCATGAGCGTGGGCAGTTTATTGTACTCTAAACTTTTCATACACCCTGAACAGCAAACAAACAAATTGTTGTTATTTTGCAGAGATAGATTACCCTCAATACATTCCCCCCCCCATTACTCTGCCTATGTGCCAGTCCTTACTGCAAGTTTTGCCATTCTATTCATGAACCCGAAATCTATAAATCATCACTAATAAGCAGTGTTGCACATGTCCCTAGGGCTTCCTGGTATATCTCTTTAACAGGGCTTGACACGCTGTCCCCATGTCATGCATGTTGTAGATTATCGCATGCCATACCAGCGCAAACATTATCGGAATACCAGAAAAAATGCGAACACAATCTTCTCAATACAACAAACAAATTGCGCGTTGTGACCTTGCTTTGGAGGAATCTTATCTGTGGTGTAATTTTAGAAGCCCTCACTACCCGTGTTAGTGCCTTTAAATAGCTGCGGGCCCAGTAGCAACGGATAATTGATACAACATTTGCATACAGCTCCAGCGGAGACAATAAGGAATGATTATAGGCGGTGCGAGAAGCTGATGCGTGAGTAAAGGGTCAATGTCTTCTGTGGGAAGGAAATAAAAATTCACTGCAACGTTTTAATGGTGGGGAAGGGGGGGGGGGCCTCAGGCAATCCTGGCTGCGGAAGACACGAGTTGAATAATTCATTGTAAAAGTAAAATAAAATCAGCTACTTTCTGACATTTGTCGTTGTTATGGGATGTGCGGCCATAAAAGCTTTATAAGATGAGAGAGTCATCACCATGGCTAAGATACGCAGCAAGGAGAATACGAAATACCAACATGGCTGCCATTACTCCCACAAAAGGTTTTATAAACCACATTTCCAAAACCTTTATCATCAAAAAGTTCAAGGTACTCCTCCCACAATACCACAGTAAAAACAACCATCTAAGGGCTCTTTCACACCTGCGTTATTGTCTTCCGGCATAGAGTTCCGTCGTCGGGGCTCTATGCCGGAAAAATCCTGATCAGAATTATCCCTATGCATTCTGAATGGAGAGAAATCCGTTCAGGATGCATCAGGATGTCTTCAGTTCAGGACCGGAACGTTTTTTGGCCGGAGAAAATACTGCAGCATGCTGCTCTTTATGCTCCGGTCAAAAATCCTGAACACTTGCCGCAAGGCCGGATCCGGAATAATAGCCTATTGAAATGTATTATTCTGGATCCGTCCTAACAACTTCAGTTGTTACGACGCAACGACTGATCCGGAAGTTGCGCCTGCGCAAGGAAGTAGGAAGGGCTTGGCTGGCGCGAAAACTTCCACTAGACAGCCCGTGCGAAATAATTTACATACCGGATCCGCTCATCAGTACACGACTGATCCGCTGTTTCGACGGATCCGGCCCCATACCGGATACGGAAAAAAAATTGATGTTGGCTTCAGGATTTCCGGATCAGTATCTTACAAAAAAAGCCGGAAAGAAGCACCCGGAAAGAAAAAAAAAAAATGCATTCTTACGCGTTTTTTCCAGATCCAGCGTGTAATTCCGGCAAACTGAGTACACGACGGATCCGGACAACGCAAGTGTGAAAGAGCCCTTAGAGATTTTATATTAAAAGGTAGCAAAGCCACATTAAATACGGGGGGGGGGGCTGTATGCCTAATACAAGACAAAGCAACAACCAGTAAAAGTATAAAAACTATACTACAGGCAAGTACCCAGGTATCTCAAGCAGGACTAAAGCTGAGACCCCCTACATCAAGGCTTACCCACCACATCACCAACAGGTCATTATTATTTATGTCAGGGGGCACAGAGGCCATAATTATTCACTTCATGGGGCACAGTATACATCATTTTGAGGGGAAAAGTAAACTTCAGTGAGTAGAGCCATTTTCAGGTGATCACATGTTAGATATTACTTTTAGGGGCACAGCGTTATGCTGATATTGTTTTTAGTGGGCACTATGTGTGGCAATATTCAAAGCCATTATTGGCTGCCAGGATAAAAAAAAAAACAAAAAAACAACATCTTGGCGGGAAACGTCTGATGTGGCTGGAAGAAGTCTTCATGGAGGTTTGGGCCAAATGGAGAAGAAAATGAAAGAGAATGACTCCAATCACAAAACATCTCTGGATGTAAAGGTATATCACGTAAATGTCTGTTTTGCGGACAAGAATAGCCAGTTATATTAATGGCTGTCCGCGCCGTTCCGCAAGTTGTTTAGCGGATCCACAATTTGCGGAACGCAAAACACACAACGTCGTGTGCATGAGGCCAAAGTCAGAAAACAACTCTAATGAGATGCTTACAGCTGTTGATGTTAGGAGCTGTAGTTTCACATACTGTAGACTGAAAGCACATTTTAACATGATGTGACAATTTGTTATTGGGTTAACTATGTTTGGAAAATGAAACAAAACTGAAAAATTTGTAAAAAAAACAATTCATTCTCATTCCCGCTCCCTTTCACTGTTGGTTTCTCAGTTTTTGATCTAATTTGTATCTGTTAATGGGTGTCTCAGATCAGTCAAAATGGACATGAATCGGACATCTAAAAATATCGGAAGGGGTACACGGATCCGGTAAAATAATGGAAGTGGGCCAATAAAATACATTGGTTCTATTGTTACCCAAGTGACATCAGTTATTAAAAAAAAAAAAAAAAAAAAAAAAAAACAACGGTCACTAGGTGAGGGGCGAGGGGGAAATCAGTCACGTGCAAGATTTTCCATTCAGAAATCTGAGGCCTCTGGGTGAAACGTGCGTCAGCATCTGTTCAATGGAAAACGGATAGTTTTAATGCAAGTTGAATTAGTTTTGTCTGTGATTACATTTCAGTTTTTTTGTATCCGTTTTGAAGATGGAAGATTAACACACAGCATCTCCTAGCAGCCATCAGTGAAAAACGGACTGCATCCGGACGCCATTTACTGACCCACAGACATGAATGGACCAGCCCAGTCTGAAAAGCGGATAAAGATAGAACATGCTGTGATTCTTTCTAAACGGACAGATTGTCAGTGGGAAAAAAATAAAAAAAATAATCAATGCTCATATCTTAGGATGTTGTTCATTCGCAAAATGGAACGCATCCAGACAGAAGACTTGCTTGTGTGAAATTAGCCCAAGAAAGCTGGATGCCACCCCCTCTGGGAGCTGTAGCATCAGCATATGGGTCATTAGCCAGCTTTTCAGGATGCCAAATGTGACTAGATCAGTTTCAGTCACTGGCCAGATTTCACTAGTGGTCCAGGAAAACTGGGTGACCGCCACTTAATGACATCTGGGTTGTCACCCAGGCCTTCCAGATACAGATAACGTTTATGTAATAAACTATAGGGGGCTCCCATTTGTTCATATTCTTCCTCGAATAGGTGCGCCGGGGTCAGGCTCTCGTCATGGAGAAAAACAATGTCCCCGCCTGATACAGATGACTTTCAGCTGTTTTCCTGGTATACAACAAGCGGTGTGCTGCTGACGGCTCCAACAGGGAGATTATGGGGCAAACGACAAGTGCAGACAAAAGGCTTCCTGCAAGTAAACTGGAGGCGCGCACTCAGCGGCATGAATGGTTACGTTACAGGTAAGGCTACTTTCACATTAGCGTTATTTGCGGATCCGTCATGGATCTGCAAAAACGCTTCCGTTACAATAATACAACCACATGCATCCGTCATGAACGGATCCGGTTGTATTATGTCTTCTATAGCCATGACGGATCCGTCATGAACACCATTGAAAGTCAATGGGGGACGGATCCATTTTCTATTGGGTCCGTCTTGCAGCGTTTTTCTGTCCGCGATGGGGACGCAACCAAACGGAACCAAATACATTTTGGTGCATTCTGTTTCATCCCCATTGACAGTGAATAGGGACAAAACGGAAGCGTTTTCTTCCGCTATTGATATCCTATGACAGATCTCAATAGCGGAATTGAAAACGCAGATGTGAAAGTAGCCTAAGGGTATATTCAGATGGTCAGGTTGGGTGCAGTTCAAATATTCATCAGTAAAACTACATGTGGTATTGTTTTGTAATTGCGGCTTTTACAGGTAAAACATCGCTTTAAACATATTACACCTGTATATTAAAAAAATAAAATAAAAATGCGTACAATTTTTCATGTGCAGTTTTAGGGTACTTTCACACTTGCGGCAGGACGGATCCGACAGGCTGTTCACCATGTCGGAACCGTCCTGCCGCTATTTCGCCGTGCCGCCGCTCCGTCTCCATTGACTATAATGGGGACAGGGGCAGAGCACCGGCGCAGCACGGCGAAAGCCGCTGGACTAAAAAGTCGGACATGCAGGACTTTAGTCCGGCGGCTTTCGCCGTGCTGCGCCGGAGCTCCGCCCCCGTCCCCATTATAGTCAATGGGGACGAAGCAGCGGTCCGGCGAAATAGTGGCAGGACGGATCCAACATGGTGAACAGCCTGTCGGATCCGTCCTGCCGCAAGTGTGTGAAAGTATCCTTAACCATACCCAACCTCACCATCTGAATTCACCCTAAGGCCTCATGCACACGACCGTTGTTGTGTTCCGTAAAATGGGGTTCCGTGATCCGTTTTTGTTTCCGTGTGTCTTCTTTTATTTTTGGAGGATCACCAGACATGAAGGAAAGCAAAAAAATAAAAAAATATCTAAGACAGGTTTGCCATGCAAATGATAGGGATAAAAAACGGAAGCGGACAACAATCTTGTGTGCCTCCGTGTTTTTTAGCGGTCCCATTGCCTTAAATGGGTCCGCGAACTGTTTTCCGCGAAAATAATAGGACAGGTTATATTTTTTTGACGGACTGGAACTACGGATCACGGAAGCGGATGACAAACTGTGCATTAGCCGAGTTTTCAACGCACCCATTGAAAGTCAATAGGTCCGCAGAAAATCATATGATTCGCATATAAAAAAATATGAATCGCATATAAAAAAAAAGGTGCACACAGAGGTATTCCAGGACTGACTGATGACCTAGCCCAGGCTCAGCTGGCCAGCACACTTGGAGCAGTCTGAATGTGTGTGGCCCACTGCATAGGCTACTTTCACACTGGGGTTCGGTGCGGATCCTTCTTGTATCTGCACAGATGGATCCACACCGATAATGCAAACGCTTGTATCTGTTCAGAACGGTTTGCATTATTCAGTCGAAAAAAAAAAAAGTCAGTCAAAACGGATCCGTCTTGACTTGCATTGAAAGTCAATGGGGGACGGATCTGTTTTCAATTGCACCATATTGTGTTAGTGAAAACCGGATCCGTCCCCATTGACTTACATTGTAAGTCAGGACGGATCCGTTTGGCTCCACATCGTCAGGCGGACACCAAAACGCTGCAAGCTGCATTTTAGTGTCCGCATCAAAAGTGCAACGGAGACCAAACGCAGCCAAACTGATGCATTCTGAACGGATCCTTATCCATTCAGAATGCATTGGGGCTGAACTGATCCGTTTTGCGCCGCTTGTGAGAGCCCTGAAACGGATCTCACAAGCGGACCCAGAAACGCCAGTGTGAAAGTAGCCTTAGCAACCAAGGCTGAGGGGGATGGGTGACAACCCAGGACCAATACCAGAGATCTTGTGATGGGTTTCAGTTTTATATCACACATTTTTTTATTCAAAGTGAGGTCAGGAATAATGTTCAGAAACAATAAGTAACCCAAAAAAAGAAGAAGTGAAAAATGCAAATTCTCAGCTGCCAGGTATCAGAGGGTTCATACGCCCCAACTACATGGGGGGGGGGGGGGAATGACAGAAGAACACCTGGAGAACAATGTGGTTGAGCCGTGACGGACAAAGAATAAACCACACGTGCTGCTTGGTCAATGATCACACAAACAAGGTGTGCACCCTTCATTCAGGGTTCTGCGGCAGGGTCACATTATTACTGGGTGGCAGCTCCCCTTTCTGTGAGGCAGCCTGACACTCTGGCCCATAGCTGATGTACAGACGTGGCGTTCCCCCTGAGATAACATCCACACACACACACACACACACACACACACACACAATGTGCTCTTCAGCGTATCCAGCATTACGCGTGGCCAGCTTGCTCACCAGATCTCTCCCCCATCAAGAATGTCTGAGACTGGATGGGGCGACTGATCACCCATGGACAGCAGCCAACAACCACCTTGACTGAACTACAGGTCCAAGTTGAAAAAGCTTGGAATGACAAACCACAGGAAGATATCCAGCATCTGGTTACCATGCCAGAGTGTGTCAGGCTGTATCACAGGATGGGGAGATGCCACCCAGTATTAATGTGACCCTGAATAAAGGGTGACACCTTGGTTGTGTGATCATTGACCAAGCACCACGAGTGGTTTATACTTTGTCAGTCTCGGCTCAATCACATTAATTTTTCTGGCTGTTCTTTTGTCATTTTCCGATAGTGTATTAAATTGCTCCCTGCAGATCCAGACGCGAACTGAGCGGCTCGGGGCTGCTACGTCTAAAATTGAATAATTAAAATTTTTATCGCTACAAAAGTAGGTCAAGTCTTCAAAAAAACTAACAAGTTTATTCTTCTGCTAAAATATTCTGTTTTTGGGATCTGCAGATTGAATATTCACATTTTGACTGATACGTAATGGGGGTCATTCTCAAAGGCCCTTTACGCTGGCAGAGGACGCACATAACTTACGATGGAGCGTGTACCCAGTCATGATGTAAACCCCCGCCCCCCCCATGGCAGCCCATGCGTTGGTTGGTAAATTTGTCGCAACGCCCTTGACACTCCCAAGTGTTGAACGCGGCACTAAAAAAATATTGTCACAGTGGGCGTTTAAAGAAGTTGGAAAAAAGGCACCCTTAAAGAGGTCCTCCAGGAAGAAAAAGCTGCCCATCCACATGGGAGCAATGCTGGACAATTACCCCATTCACTTTAATGGGACAAGATGTGGTACTAAGGACAGGCCTAAGGATGGGTGACCAGTGTTAATTTCATGGAGAACATCTTTGGGGATGGAGCCTATCGTGCCATGAAAGAAGAGGTGTCCCCTCTCCTGACAGGTCTGTTTTTAGTAAATACTTGTGATCTCCATAAAACAACAGTACAGGAAATTATTTTATTAGAAATCTGCCTTGTGCAGTTCCTCTGTTATTCCTCCTGGACATGTCAGAATAAATTCAGAAACTTGCCAACAAGTGTCCCTCCAAAGTTTGACAATATCAGCGCTGATTGGTCATTGGCCAATTGTATGCCCATGAGATCACAATCTAGTAGGCCAGACAGATGTATGTACCGGTAGTTCCATGCTAAGGAGTCCAAGTCTGCAGCAGCTCTTTGCTCTGGCAACTGGGGGCGGCAAAACTTACGTCAATATTATAAGAAAAGCCTAAGCTAGGGCGACATACAGCAAGTCAGTGCCCAGCGCCGCTCAGATCACAGCACCGCAGGGCAGGATTCTGCTGCATCTTTATGACGGCTTATGGCTGATCACTCCTGACAATTTCAGCTTAGGTTCCCTGCCAAGCGGGAGGATGAACCAGATCAATGTGTCCACGGGGGCAAATGACGAGAACAGGCAGAGGGGCTCAGATTTCTCTTATTACAGCCACATCCTTGTTTCCTGAGATTAGGCAAAATTACCTCGGTGTGGGGTGGCGACAAAGAGAACGCAATTCCCATGGCTAATTTACTCACCGGGAGGATGCCTGCTTATCGGGGAAACGAATGCATCTCTGCCAAGAAATAAAACGAGGCCATCTTCAGTCAGAATGTGGAGATGTGGGCGCCAGTGCAAAAAGGTGGACACCCAGCTTTCCTGGGCACACCATACAGCACTCTTCCCTAAAGTCCTCAAATATTTGATAGATATAAACTCGGCCGTGTTAGGGTAAATGCACACAATCAGTATAGCGTACGGACAATCCGCACCGTAGGTCATGTACATTGTATTCTATGAGAAGTTGAAATTCTCATGTACACAATGCAGATTTTTTTTCTGAGCGGATTTTAAAATCTTCAGCATGTCAAATTATTAAAAATTTTCCTGACTGGATTTTCCCCATTCACTTCAAGGGAGAGAGTAAAATCCGCATGTGGAAAATCCACGCCAATTGATGCGGATTGTCTGCACAGATTTCCCGGCGAAAATCAACGGATTCTCCCCACAAATCCTAAACGTGTGCAGTTAGCCTTATAATTCAATGAGGTCTGTCCAGCCGTATGACTCATACGGCGGCGTACATTTTGAACAGAAAACAGAAGGAGATAAAAATAAAAAAAATATATAGAACATGTCCTATTATTGTCCACATTACGGACAAGGATAGGACTGTTCTATTAGAGGGCAGCTGTTCTGTTCCACAAAATACGGAAAGCATACGGATGTCATCTGTATTTTTTGCGGATCCATTTTTTTGCAGACCGCAAAATACATACAGTCATGTGAATGAGCCCTTATTCCTCATAAAATAATGTTTCTGGGCATCTTTTCTTAGAACACCACATTACGCAGTTCCTCTGTTATTCCTTCAGGAAATAAAGTAAGTACCAGCACCTCCAATCAATATGAAACAAAGTGCAGGGGCACACCACCATCGCTGACGTGCACGAGCAAACATTATGGGGGTCATTTACGACATTTTTCTGAAGTTTTTGGGTCTTTTTAAACACCTGTGAGACAGAATTTTGTGGCATGGGTGCTTTTACACTATCTTCGCCACTTGGGAGTGGTGGAGCTGGGCCCAAAACCACGACCTTAGCAACAGGTGTAAATGTTGGCGAAAAACTAATCGATTCAGGGGCCAGAGTTGTTTTTACTTCTAGCGCACAGACTGCTAAAGGTGCCCCTAATTTAAGACGAGGCGCTCACCTTGGGTGAATCCTCCAGCAGCACAAACCTCTTTTTTGTAAAATGAGATAGAATATAATTTCTATTCTATTCTATTCTATTATATAGAAGCACCTGATTCCATGAGCAAAGATGCATGCCACCACTGGGAACATGGATTATACTAAACTGCATTGCTGCTATACGGCAAGATGGCCTCTGCAGATGAGACAATTCTTAGGCCTCTTTCACACGGCCCTTTTTTTTTTTGTTTACGGGCCGTTTTTTATGTTCCCTATATGGTCCATATACGGAACCATTCATTTCAATGGTTCCACAAAAAAAATAAACGGAATGTACTTCCTATGCGTATTTCCGTTCCGTTGAAAGATAGAACATGTCCCATTATTGCCCGCAAATCACGTTCCGTGGCTCCATTCAAGTCGACGGGTCCGCAAAACCACTATACAGCATAGGGACGAGCTACGGCATAGCAATCACTCCTTCCCATACTGTGGAGAAGATCGCTGCATGTAAAAGCAGCAGTCTCCTCTGCTAGCAAGCAGGCGATTGCCGGGGGGGGGGGGGGGGGGCGACGACTCCCGACAATCGTCTGCCATATCACAGGCTTTACAGAGAAATGACAACGCAGAGTTCTAAGAAAAGATGCTAAGAAAAACCGCAAGCTTGATTTTCATCTATTTCAGACAGTGAATTGGTGGTGTCGCTGTGATCTGTATCAGTCTCAGGTCTCACCTGCGGAGACCTCTTCTCTCACTCAGTAGGACATTCTTGGAGGATTAGAGCCGATTACACAAAAGAGTGAAGATAAATTTGACACACTGTAAAATGGTGATCAATTTATCTCCAGAAAAATGGAAAGCGTTGAGATCGAAACGCATTGGTTGCGTTACTGCTTTCCATGTGGAGATATATTTTTACATGAAGCCAAATAAAGATTGAAGATTTTATTTTCATCTCAGTGCTGGACAAATTTTCCCTTTTTCCACTGATCCTAAGTTACATCCTGTATTATACTCCAGAGCTGCACTCACTATTCTGCTGGTGGAGTCACTGTGTACATACGGTACATTATATTTTTTATCCTGTACTGATCCTGAGTTACATCCTGTATTATACTCCAGAGCTGTACTCACTATTCTGCTGGTGGAACTATTGTGTGCATTACATTACTTATGTTGTAATGATCGTAAGTTACAGCCAGTATTATACCCAAGAAATGCATTCACTATTTCACATGCTTCAGAGCAGAAATCTCCCACCATTCCCTACTTGTTTAGTGACCACACGGAGCTTTTTCACTCAGTCATCTGATACAGGAAAAATAAACTGCCCCTCAGTAGTACAGGGTAGGGGAGGCCACAGCTGTTCCTCTACAAGTACTGCAGGGACCTCCAGATTACATATCTCATATATGAGCTCCAACCAATATAGGGAAAGTGGTCCGCCCTATGTGAATTATTAATGCCAATAACGATCAGACCCGGCTCCTGTAATAAAGTGCAGATGGGGGAATATCAAATTCTGAGACGCCAGCAGGAGGCAGAAAAAAGGATTAGTAATGTCTGATTTATGCTGAAATGTGTCCATCACCCTTTATACGGATAAAGAAAAAAAAAACTAAAACTAAAAAAAAAAAAAAAATTTGAATGGCTAATAATACATATACATTCTAAACTACACATACAATCTAACCTAATGGGGGAAAAAAAAATGTAAAACTGATCTAAGAACTGTCAGATTATTTGATTTGCACATTTTTGTTTCTAGGACAATCGCTTCTCCAGTTAAAGGGGTTGTCCGGGTTCAGAGCTGAATCCGGACATACCCTTATTTTCACCCAGGCAGCCCCCCTGAGGACTAGCATCAGAGCATCTCATGCTCCGATGCGCTCCCTTGCCCTGCGCTAAATCACGCAGAGCAAGGTCTCTTTGGTTTATCATAACACACTGCCGGGCGGCCGTGTGTTGGTGACGTCACCGGCTCTGATGGACGGGCTTCAGAGCTGCCCTAGCCGTTTTACTGGCAAGGGCAGCGCTAAATTCCACCTATCAGTGCCGATGACGTCACCGGGCTTCATGGCAGCCCCATGGAGAGCCCCGGTACGTCACCGGATCTCTAAAAAATGCCTTTGCCCTGCGTGATTTAGCGCAGGACAAAGGAGAGCATTGGAGCATGAACTACTCCTATGCTCATGTCAGGGGAGCTGCCGGTACTTTCACATGTGCGTTGTTGGAACTGCCCTGTCGGATCCGGCAATCTGTATGCAAACGGATGCGGATAGGTCTCACAAATGCATTGCAATACCGGATCAATCTCTCCAGTTGTCATCCGGAATTTATCTTTTTACATTTTTAAAGGTCTGCGCATGCGCAGACCGCAAAACCAGGGTCAGTTTTTCCAGAACACTTGGGGCCAGATCCGGCATTAATGCATTTCAATGGAAAATGATGCAAGTCTGTCAAGTATTCCAGAATTTTGGACGGAGAAAATACTGCAGCATGCTGCGGTATTTGCTCCATCCAAAAACCGTACAGTGACTGAACTGAAGACATCTTGAATGGATTGCTCTGCATTAGGATAAAATTGATCAGTTTTATTCCAGTATTGAGCCCTCTAGGACGGAACTCAATATCGGAAAAGTTTAACGCAAGTGTGAATGAAAGTACCCTTAGACAGCCTTGTGCTGGGGATGCCTTCATGACCACCCTTATCCCATGACCTAGATATAGGGTCCGTTTACACGGGCACATATTCTGCCCAGTAACTAGCGCTGATGATCGATAACAGCATGTCAAATCACTGCTCGTTACCCTAAATTAGACTCAGAAATTATGGTTAGTACGGGCGACAATCAATCTGTAACACGATCATTCCTTCTCCTACAATTGTCATTTTCACCTCGAGATGCGCTGCTGACAGACAAGCATTTTTAATGCTGTATAAAAGGTGCAAGTGTTTGCTCGGTTGTCGGATAATTGGCTGCAATGGGGCAATGATGGAGTGAGCTAACGCTCATATCCAATTACTGGCCCATGTCAAAAATCTACCATTTTCTTTGCCGTCTATTATTCTCTTATGTCAGGCCACTTCAAGTTTGCAATATCCCTCCGAGCGTCAGCAGCTCTTCTTAGAATGCGGCTGCCCCTTTACTGGCTGCAAGCTGTGCCACCTTCAAGACTGGCGAGAATGCCCCTGGCGCTAGACAACAAGGAGCTTTCAGTTTCCTGTATATTACATTTCACCCTGGCACCTACGAGTTTCTGCTCTTGGGCACGACCTCAGACAACACTTGCTGGTTGCTGCTGTCAGTCTCGACTTGTTGCCACAATGATCATATACAGCGTAACGTCTGTGTCCTCGCAGTCATCTGTCGCTTCTCATTATACGGAAAGCAATATGCATCCCACTGGCGAGCCAGCATGAGAGCCTCTGCAGAGGGCATTGCAAAAGACAAACACAGTGCTGCAATGCGGACAGAGCACGGGGAAAGCTGGATCAGGACAGAGTGTTACCTCAGAAATGGATTGGAATAGCAGAGTACAGCACAGTTATCGAGATCTGCCACGTCCATATTAAAAGCCATTAGCCTTAGGGCCCTAAGTTCACATTTGCGATAACTCCATTATTCTGTTCCGGCATATAAAAATAATACAGCATATGCCGTGCCTGTCAGATCACATCCACTATAAAGGGGTCTGCGGCATGACAGAAAAATACCGCAGCATGTTTCTAAGTCTATATGGTCATATGGGCCCGGGAGC
Source organism: Bufo gargarizans (assembly GCF_014858855.1). NCBI lineage: Eukaryota > Metazoa > Chordata > Amphibia > Anura > Bufonidae > Bufo > Bufo gargarizans. The sequence continues at coordinate 776,315 of NC_058090.1, read as the reverse complement.
ATATTCCTGACTACTTGCATCCCCCTTGTAATAACTATTCTGGAGCGTCTATTCTTATCACTCTATGATAATCCTTTACTATTCCTGATAGAAATGATAAATTAATTGCTAGCAGTTTGCAATGGAGGTCCAGATGGGGGCGTGTGCCTGCACAGTTTAAGTCCCCTTTCACACGGGCAAGTTTCCGCACGGGTGCAATGTGTGAGGTGAACGCATTGCACCCGCACTGAATCCGGACCCATGTACTCCAATGGGGCTGTGCACATGAGCGGTGATTTTCACGCATCACTTTTTCACGCAACACAGGCCCCATAGAAGTGAATAGGGCTGCGTGACAATCGCAAGGCTGTGCACATGAGCGATGCAATTTTCACACATGGTTGCTAGGTGACAATCGGGATGGGGACCTGATCTTTATTATTTTCCCTTATACACAACACCGAACCCAAACCTGAACTTCTGTGAAGAAGTTCAGGTTCAGGCCTGGGTACCAAACATGCCGATTTTTCTCACACGCGTGCAAAAACACATTAAAACGCTTTGCACGAGCAAGTTTTCCGCGCAGGTGCAATGTGTGACGTGAACTTATAGCACCCGCACTGAATCCGGACCCATCTATTTGAATGGGTCTGTGTACATGAGCGTTGTTTTTCACGCATCACTTCTGCGTTGCGTGAAAAATCGCAGCATGTTCTATATTCTGCGTTTTTCACTGATGGTTGCTAGGAGAGGCTGTTTGTAAACTTTCCGTTTTTTTATTACCCACGTGAAAAAAAAGCATCAAAACACATTGCACCCACGCGGAAAAAACTGAACTGAATGCAATCGCAGACAAAACTGACTGAACTTGCTTGCAAAACGGTGCAAGTTTCACTGAACGCACCCCGAACGCTAATCCGTCACGCTCGTGTGAAGCAGGCCTAACAGTCTCCAAACAGGGCTGTCAGTGTCAGACTGAGCAAGGATACACCCCCCAACTGGTAACCCCTAACTAACATCGGCAGATTATATATATTTAAAAGAAAATCACCAGTGTATCAATCTCCAGGAGTTTCACCACACTTTCTCAGGCTCCTGAATGGCAATCCTACCTATACAGTACAGTGCTAACAGTGAGAGCTCATCACAACAGTAACGGTGAAGTCTGGCAGAATAATACCTCCAGAACTGGCAAGATCACCCGGCATTCCCAGATTCCGGAATGGCAAACTTGCTTAGGCCTATATCTACTTCAGAAGACCTGCCATCCAGGAGTCAAAGAAAGCCACCGATACCTAGCCTTCTCAGAAAAAGAGCTCTCTATAGAAAGCTGAATGTATTCCCCATGGGCTAACATCTTCAAAATGTTCAGGATTATTTTATATGGGTTCTTCTAAATAAAAGATTTACCAAAAATTTGAAATTGTGATTTCTTCAACAACAACAAAAAAAAAATTACAATGTATTAGCCAGCTGGTAAAAACAGTTCTGTCTAACAAGCGTTGAGGCTTTTTGTGGGCTGACTCTACACATCTGCTTCTAGAAACAGATGGTGACTTGTAAGGCCGGCGCTGCCATTGTGTGAGATGCAGGAATGGAGGTCGCTCTGCCCGTCAGTGTCAGCTGTCTCATTGTGAGGCGCTGACCCACACACATCCATTATCCGTTTCTTCTTTACCAGTGACGCTTGTGAGGACAAAAAGCCCTGCAAAAACTCTGCTACGCCGACACATCACACACGGTGGGGGAAGAATCTCTGTCTACACCCAGCAAGCGCAGATACCTACCTTTATAATCACCCACTGTTCTGTGGCTGCCTGTGTTTGGGTCCCTCACCATTTGTCAGTTTAGAGGCCTGCTCCATAGCGAAGCCACCACAGTGGTACAGTGTATAGGTCACATAAAATGTGGAAAAAGTTCTGAAAGGATTTACCTTTGTTTCATTTTTTTACATCACAGAAACCTGACATTTTAACAGGGGTGTGTAGACTTTTTATATCCACTGTATGTGGGCCGAAGACAAATTGACATGGGAGCAAAAAACTATTTGGAAGGATCCCGTTTTAGCTGGAGGAAGGAAACTCCATACAATTACGGGATGAAAATAGATGTCAACGTGGACAAGACATAACGGCACTCAATAACTACTGTGTAATTGAGCAGCTACCATTTAAACGGGACAAGTATATCATTACCGTAAAAAAAGTCCGAACTAAACCAAGAGCTGCATACAAAAGCAACAGAAAGTGGTAGTGTTCCTCACCGAATACCAGAGACAATGGTAAAGCCATCAAGAGGCCCTATACGGTACATGGTGAGCGGTGGTCGTCTGAGGGTCATGGTAAATTGTAAATTGGCCGTACAAAAATAAAAAATCTTGCAACTGACCATAAAATTTTGTAATCCAGTACTGGATTAGATCCTTCTGATGCCAGGTTAATGGGATATTACTTCAAACTACACAAGTGATGAACAAGCACCAGGAGTGTTCTACTCAAGAGGGCAATGAACAGAGACCACTGGTGGCCAGACCGCGAAGGATACAACTGCCATTCACTGACCAGAGGCAACCACCCAACCCCACCCAGTGCTTCCCATTCATATATAAATCAGACCTGCATTGTGCATGAAGTCAGCACCTCATAAATCAGTAAGTAACTAGGGACCTTGGAAGACAGACAATGGTCAGCCAGGGGGGAGGTGGTGGAGGCACTCCAGGAATTTATATTCCGTTCACTACAAAGAGGAACACGATTGGTCAGTAAATTCTTTATTACATTCCTTTTTCAAAGAAGTCAAGGGAAAAAATAATAAGGAAAAAAAAAAAAAAAAAAAGCACAGAAAAACCAAACATATTAAAGGAAGCCTTAAAAAGGGCACCATGTGACAACTAAGGCTTTTTCACACTTGCGTTCGGGGCTCCGCTTGTGAGTTCCGTTTGAAGGCTCCGTCCAGCCCTAATGCATTCTGAGTGGATGCGGATCCGCTCAGAATGCATCAGTCTGGCACCGTTTGTCCTCCGCTCAGCAGGCGGACACCCGAACGCTGCTTGCAGCATTCGGATGTCCGCCTGGCCGTGCGAAGGCAAACGGATCCGTCCAGACTTACAATGTAAGTCAATGGGGACGGATCCGTTTGAAGTTGACACAGTATGGCTCAATTTTCAAACGGATCCGTCCCCCATTGACTTTCAATGTAAAGTCAAAACGGATCCGTTTGCACTATCATGAACAAAAAAAATGCAATGGCAATGCAAACGGATCCGTTCTGAACGGATCTAAGCATTTGCATCATAGGTGCGGATCCGTCTGTGCAGATACCAGACGGATCAGCACCTAAACGCCGGTGTGAAAGTAGCCTAAGGCTACTTTCACACTTGCGCTTTCCCTTTCCGCTATTTCAATAGTGGGGGAAAACGATTCAGTTTTGTCCCCACTCTCTGTCAAATGGGGACAAAACTGAACCGAACGAAATGGAGTGCAGCAAAATGCATTCCGTTCAGTTTGGTTGCGTCCCCATCGCAGACAGAATAACGCTGCATGCCGCGTTTTTTTCTGTCCGCGATGTGGTGCAGAGCAAGAGAGATCAGTCATGACACACAATGAAACTCAATGGGGACAGATCCGTATTCTCTGACACAATAGAAACCGGATCCGTCCCCCATTGACTTTCATGACCATTTTAAAGATGATACAACCGACTCCGATGACGGATGCAGACTGTTGTATAATCAGTAGCGGAACCAGTTTTGCTGATCCATGACAGATCCAGCAAAAAAACGCTGGTGTGAAAGTAGCTTTAGTCACACGAATATTACGTCCATAGGAACACAACGCCATGGTACAACAGCAGGAGACAAGGAAAGAAGCCAATGGTATACACACTAGAAAGGATCACAAAATCTGGACACAACCTTGAAATGGTGTGAAGTTTCAGTCCAAATACAACCAAGTGAACCAGAAGTGGATACCCTCAGGTCCAGAAATCTGTGGGGGAAGAAGATCATTTCAAAGGGACACAACTGTCCAGCTTCAGCAGTCTTTGTGGCTGCCCCCCACTCCTCACCTCACCAGACCTGTGGAGGAAAGCATACTGTACCTACCTGCTTCCACTGCTGGGCTACTCCTCGGTTCACGGCTACGCACACATGACCCCCACACTCTCCATAAGTTAATAAGTGTGTGTGTGGGGGGGGAGCACAGGTGTGCTGAGACTGCTGTAGTAGACTAAGGAGCTGGAATTCAGTGGCAGGGAGCATTTCGGTATGTTTCCCTCCACAGGTCTGGCATGGTCGTGGTGGGAACGCACAGAGAGGCTGCCAAAGCTGGACAACCCCTTTAAGCAGTAATAATTTCAAACGTACCTTTAGAAAATACCGTTATTTGGAAAATGTATTAAAATTCTTGAAACAAGAGATGCAGCTAGTAAGAAAAACATACCCTAGTCAAAGAAGGAGATTACTTCTGCAGTGCCGTCCATTTGATAGTGGCCGTGCTTTGTGTTGCACCTCAGACCTATTCACTAGGCCATGGGACCAGTGAACGTGACGTCACTGGCCACGGTTATCATGGAGTGCCACAGCCTCTGCAAACTGCTGATCGGCAGGTGTGATGGGAGTTGGACCACACCAATCAAAAAATATGGATGACCTATCCTGACAATAGATCAATATTAAACATGCACAAAAACCCTATTAAGGGCTCATCCAACCAAATCCATCTTTAGATGAGTCCAATCAATACCACAACCTGAAATGGAGAATGATGTGGTGTGTCTACTGCCAAGCTGCTTTGCCCCTTCTCCTATCCATCTTCGACCTGATGAGCTGTGCTACATCTGACAGCACAGTGGATATGGATCCATTGCCATGAAGTTGTCACACAGACCATCCCTAGCAACTCACCTGCCATCTATCACACAAGGCTAAATTGCCACTAAGGGTTTTACTCTCACTAACAAGGCCACAAAATGGGAACCCCCATACCCCTAAATAGGGAGGATACCATGGCTAGGCCTCCACACCTATCAGACCGTTCTGGAAATTTAACTATAACATTGAAGGCCTGTGCAGTGAAATTCCCCACTGAGTGACCAATCTTTTACACATAAAGAGGACCAATCCTAGCTACCTTCTATCAGGCAATTAGCCAGGAAGATAATGAGGATTTCTTGGCAGGAGTCCTAACGAGCTGCTCCAGGTTACAGAGCAGATGTTGAGTTCTTGGCCTTCATTCAGTTTTACATGATCTTCTCCACTAATTCTACATGGGAATTGCAATGGCCATGACAAAACTGGCTCCATTTTCCTTCAGGAAAACCTCAACTAACTCCACAGAAGGTCAATATCAGGGTGGGAAAAGCCTTTCACAATTCTCCAACTGGTGCCATGTTTCAGCAAAACTGTGATGCCTCCTTTCTCCAAAAAGAACCACTGACCCCCCCCCCAGTGTTCCACAGACCCTAAATGGCATATCTTCATTACCACGCAGGAATGGAAAAATACCTCTTCCCCCGATGATGCAGGCTCATGACAGACAGTGCTATAAGGTCAGTGCTGCATCTGGACCTCTTGGTATAGATCATATAACTATATAAAATTATATATAAACTGAGAACACACATATGGCTGACTGCCAGATAGGACTCTATTCTCAGCATGAAACACGGGTCAAGCCTCACCGAACAGAACAGTAACCGTGCTTCCTCCACGCCTGGCGCTCCTGCCCTACAGTACACGCTCCATAGTCATCACAACACAGCACCAAATGCAACCAAATGGGACAAGTGGATACAATGCTCAACAGATACATCATTTAGGAGCCTAAAAAAAGCTAGTTGACAAGCTGTGCTGACTGATTATGAGATGAGATGAACAGTTTACTAATAATTGAGGCTCGGTCAATCGATTGGAAGATACAAAGGTGCTTCTGGGGACCAAATCACAGGAGAGCTTGTGACAATGAGTACACAGTTCAGTTTGTGACTTCTTGACGTTTGACCATGTCTTCATATTGTAAACAGCCACGAGAGAGAGAGAAAAAAAAACAAAAAAACAAAAAAAACAGTTAAGGTGACGCTGCAGCCAAGGTAATACGCTCTACACACGCAGACCGATCTTCCACTTGTCAGTCACACAGGCTTAACTTAAAAGGATATTTCCATCACAAAGGTCTATTTTAAACTCAATATCCATAGAAACATTTTTAAAGAATGTTTTGCCGTTTCTTTTTCATTTTGGCTGTACTATGAAAATTAAATATAGTCCTTCTGTAGCAGTCAGCACAGAGATAAAGCTCCTATACAGATGGGTATTTCAGTGTTAGTTTACTGCTGCCAAGATGTTACCTATCAGTAAAATAGTAGATGAGTAGAATTAGGATAACAGTGTGGCACTTCTATTGTTCTCACGATAGGCCTACATAAAGATGCTCACATGTGCACTGATCAGTGTCATGCCCAGAATCGCTACAGCCTGGCTCTCCGGTCAGAGTGATGGTCTGACTGAAAATTAAGCTAGGGGTACTTTCACACTAGCGTTTTTCTTTTCCTGTGTTGAGTTCCGTCACAAGAGCTCAGTACCGGTAAAGAACTGATCAGTTTTATCCTAATGCATTCTGAATGGAGAGCAATCAGTTCAGGATGCATCAGTTCAGTCCCTCTTACTTTTATGGGATGGAGAAAATACAGTTCTCTCCGGCCAAAAATACTGATCACTTGCCAGAATGCCGGATCCGACATTAATTTACATTGAAGTGTTCGGCAACGGAACTGTCTGCCGGAATACTCTGCCGCAAGTGTGAAAGTAGCCTAAAATGCTTGAAGGGGGTTGTCCCATCTTGGACATTAAGGGTATATCACTAGGATATGCCCCTAATGTCTGATCGGTGCAGGTCCAACCTCTAGGACCCACACTTATTCTTAGAACAGATCTCAGAAAGTGCAGGAGGACATACCAAGCATGCGCAGCAACACTCCATTCATTTCTATGGGACTGCGGAAAATAGACTACTGTTGGCTTGGCTATTTCCGTAAGCCCCACAGAAGTGAATGGAGCTGTGGCTGCGCTTGCGCAGTGCACGACCTATTCATTGCCATGGGACTTCTGAAAATACTTATGGTTGCCATATGGTATAAATCTCACGATATTGTACAGATCTTTACAGATGCAGTATAGTTTTATTTTTTGTTATAAAAATAAAGACCTTTGTAATCAAAATGGCAACCCTTCAGTACCCTGCGCGACAAAAGAGAGGCCCCTTCATCTCTCCAACTTATGGTAGGGCTACATGGCAATCATTGTAGCGCTCAAGTATCGCAGTGTAGCAAATTAATGGGGTTGGTTGTGGGATTTGAATGTTTGCCACAAGAAACCCAACTCTGCTAGATTTATTTATTTTTATGTTGGAGTCACAGTTGAGGCAAGTTGCGCTGCAATCCCTTCCATTTCCATGGCTGTCGTTCTACACTGCAATACTTGGTGAACGACACCCGTCACGGGGCCAAGATTACCATGTAGCCCTACCCTTAGCCTGATATGCCGACCGCAACGCCAAAGTTCAGGATTTAAATTCCAGTATTCTGTTCTGGCACAGGAAAAGAATATGCAGGACACCGCCAGCGGCCACAAATCCCATTCACTATAAAAGGGTCCACCGGGTTTCAGGCATCAGTACCGGCACTGAGCCAGACAGAATATCGCTTTGTGTAGTGGCATTTTTATTTATTTTTTTGCCAGAATCTGCGACAGAGGCTCCAGTCAAAACCTCCATCGCAAACCTGAACCTAGGCTAAGGGGTTAAACAACTTGCACCCCTGCAAGTGACAACATGAACAGCTTCTAAACCAGTGTCATCACTGTACTGTAATAGTGCCCCGCAGAGTGTTAACTACCTTCTCACCTCAACATACTGTTACACCGGAGAGTGAGGAGGAGGTTAGAGAAACGTTACATTACAAATCCGAAAAACTGCTGAGAAATAGGACTTGTATTTATCCTCTGATTGCAATCTCTGTACCATTTACAGTACAGTGTCTACACAATAGAAACTCTTTACTGGGGCCTGGACACTTTCCCCTAGTGGTGTCCTCCTGCCTATCTAGTCTCCGGCAGCACAGCAGATCCATCTTTCAGTCTAAGGCCTCATGCACAGTCCGCAAACAGAGGATCTACAAAACACAGATACCAGCGGAGTGCGTCCCGCACTTTCTTGTCCTGCCCTATTGTAAAAATGCCATTTTGCAGACAAGAATAGGACATGTTCTTTCTTTTTTGTGGGACAGACATACGACTGCATGGATGAGATCAGCACATGGGTGACATCAGTGTGCAAATGCCGCCCCAAAGAAATGCAGACGTGGACTTAACATATGGTTGTGTGCATGAGCCCCTATCAACATCCCCTAGTGATAAAGTGATGACCCATGTGAAAACATTAGGAGCAACAGTTGTTTTGTGGTTTAAGCTTCATATTTCAGCAATGATCACAAACACAGCCGTAAATCCTAAATCTGTGGTGTCCTCCTGCCCATCTAGTCTCCAGCAGCAAAGTGATGGCCCATCTGAGAACATCAGGAGCCACCAGATCTTTCCTTGTGCGAACCTCATAGCTTTTCCCATTTCTGAACAGAATTATGCAAATGACGGCAAATATGGCAGCAAACGCCAAGTCACCAAGTCATCTGAGAGTCTGATCACTCTGCTGGAACAGAACACATCATTAATCATTTATCGCCTAATATAATTCATTTTACTTTCTGGAGCAAATGATGCAAATGACACATTAAGTGGCAGTAGAAGGATGGCCTCCGAGCGAAGATGGGGGCTAGCAGATATCCTGGAGACAAGCTTTTGATGGAGGAGCGGAATACTAATACAGGAGCTGAATCCAGGAATGAAACAAGCAGATTATAGCCGGCCATAGATATAAGTACCATCCCCCATAGTCTCCCATGAGCTGTTCCAATCTTTCTTCTAATAGGCTGACTACCAACAATGGCCCCGATTTACTAATCCTGTCCATGGTGTCTAGACCTGTACCAGATTTATCACAGGGGCTCAGGCAGGAGTAGACACCTTGTCTAGCTCTACACTAGTTATCGGTCGGCGTAGGCCTGTTTCACACCGACACAGCCCCGCTGCTCACAGCATAGAATGCCGGGAATCGGCTTGACAAAAAAAAAAAAAAAAGTCTTGTGTGTCCGTCCGGATTGCAGCCAGATCAGCGTCATTTCAGCTAATGTGGCCAGACGACACTCCCACAGCGTCCAGCATTGCTGAATTTGACAGGCTTTTCCGGCCAGATTGGTAAACGCTAGTGTGTAACTAGCCTTACTTTGTGCAATTTTGGTTCAAAATACTGCATCTTAGGTCTCGTCTCTTTTGCCACGAAACTTCATCTTTTTGAGCAAATCGGGGGGGGGGGGGGAATAAAATGTAAAAAAGGTGGAAACCCAAGTTGCGCCTACTGCATCATGTTTCAGGTGCAGACACAGTCAGGGGGGTCCATTCACACTTCCGTAAGTGTTTTGCGGATCCGCAAAAAACAAACACTGGCAATGTGAATTCTGCAATTTGCCGACCGCATATCGCAGTCACTATAATAGAAAATGCCTAATCTTGTCCGCAATTGCGGACAAGAATAGGACATGTTCTATTTTTTGGAGGAAACGGAAGCGCGGATCCGCGGATGCGGACAGCACATTCCGGCCCCATTGAAAATGAATAGGTTTGCACCCATTTTATTAGGACAGGTCTCCAAGCAACAAGGCACCACCAGCAACATGGTCAGAAGTTCTACGATAGAGGCCGAACCCTCAAAACTATCACATGTCATTGAGTCACAGAGGTGTGCTGTTCGTGGTCTCCACAAACCGCTCACGTATCCATTGACTTTAATGTACGGAGTCACACATCAGATTCCATCAGGACACCACAGAAGAACGCCCCATTTTGACCACGATTACAGATCCCTCACACACATTATATTCTACTGGTCTGGGAAAACCACAGACAACACAGATGCCATCCATGTTTGGTCAGTGGTTTTCACGGACCATTGGTAGGAGAGTCTCTGGAAACAAATTTTCAGCCTAGAAGGGTCCGCGCAATACGGATGACACAAGAAGGGCAAACATGGACCAAACATGGATCCTTCACGGATGACCCACTGACCATCTCATCACCACAGACGTCTGAATGAGCCCTTACTGGAGACTTTATGCCTGACTCTCAATGTCGACAGCAGGTCATCCGAAGAGATGTTTAGCTTTGTGGGTGCTTGTTGTTGGAGCACCCCAATATATCAAGAGAAAAAATAAAAAGCATTAGGAGGTACCTTCAGAAATCGGAGCACCCTTGTAATTCTCAGATGCGAGTGGTACCCTAGAGTAAGAACCCACCCACAACAGTGGTTCTGTGGTCGGGGTGTCTGAAATGGGGTCACCCTCCACTACTACTATTCATCCACATGGACAGGTAACAAATCGCTACAAGAAAGGACAATGGGCATGGAAAATCCACATAACCCATGCCCGTCTGACATCGTACATACCTTTTGGGGATATCACCCAGCTCTCCCAGATGCATAAATAGCAAAAATGCTAAAAGGAATATGGCAGACTATGTGAATATGTCATTTGGGGCTATGGGAAAGCTGGATGTGAGTAGTCCTAATGGATACCACCGGCACCAAGGATCTGACCTCTGCCATGTGTGCCAGCAACAACCACTTGACCACATGATAAGGAAGAGCAAACATCTTCACTTGTGCAAACAGAGACATTACCCCAAATAACCTGCGAAAATGAGACGTCTGACTGAGATATCATTCGAGAAAACGTCACCCTCAGCAGATCCCATCAACCCCTAATCAGATCAATAACAGGGTCTAGCCTTAAATGGGAGGGGGGGGGGGGTGTCATCTAGGTCAGAGGGATTTCAGAGAGGGGGGCACACCACCTAATTAATCAATTAAATGCTCTCTGGTGGTGATGGCCTAATAGCTTCACTACTGGATGACCCCCAGAAGAAGTCATTTGTAATGTAGAGGACGTGGAGCAGTACCAGAAACCGGACGGCCTCGGGGCTTCTAAATTCAGTGCCAATCACCTGCACCTTTAACACATCACAGCCCTGTGGATTAATTAACACGTACATGACGGCGGCGTCACAGCAGTGCCAATACAGCAAGGAAGATATACCTACCTGAAGAAATGCTATAGACAGAGCTGAACTGCTCATTTTGCACAACACATGGAGAAATAATAATGCATTTTTGCATAGGACTGCAGGATAAAAACAGCATCAACTCAGGTGACATAGGACTGCAGGTAAGTATATTTTCATTGTTAAACTATGTAGCTCTACTGAGTTAAATCACAAACTGAGCTTTGCTGCATCTACACACACACACACACACACACACACACACACAAATGGACTGGGTACATCACAAGAAAAGGCAGCAGGTCAACCTGCAGTCCCATGTAAAACCAACAAAGTGATATCATCAGGAGCTGTGACAATGACAAACCAGCATTTTAGAACATCTTGTAGTGGTGGATTAGACCCGAGCCGAGCAGCGCCCGGGTGACAAGGATAGAAATATCAGCACACCTCACAAGCGGCTGGTTCACTTCCACAAGACTCTAGGAAAGCTGGGTGACAACCACGGGAACCGCCATATTGGATGTCAGTCAGTATGGCAAAAGAAAACAATCCCAGGGCTTCTTATGGCAGCTACATTTTATCACTTTAGGGGCGCAAATGCGCAACAGACGAGACTGATAGACCGAGGCCCAGCCGGCGACTGTGGTCACTGGAGAAAAGAAAGTAGTGAGCCAACTGGGTGGTTGTTATGGCAACTGTGCCACGCTGACGACAATGTAACTGGGTGTTCGGTGCTATGTAGTGGTAAATCCACTATAAATCATTCATTGAGGTACAGCCCAGGGCAATGCCAACATACAAATTTCACCCCAAGTGTCCTGTCACTTGGCATAATGCCAGGTACCACTATAATATTTCACATAATCATGGTACCTATGTAAATATCAGGGAGAGATTGACGTTACATGCCACAATATGTTTCAGACTGGTAACCATTAAAATTGACATCTCCTGCCACAGCTAGTGTCACCTCAGACAAATCCATTCTCCGGCCTGCCACCCCTGCTCAATTGTTGGATACTCTGGTGGGTGGTCTGATGCTGTCTGCTCCATGCCGGCACCCCAACTGTATTCCTAGCTCCATGCCGACACCCCAACTGTATTCCTAGCTCCATGCCGGCACCCCAACTGTATTCCTAGCTCCATGCCGGCACCCCAACTGTATTCCTAGTCCCATCCTGGTGCCCCAACTGCATCTTGGCTCCGGCCTGGCTCACCAATGATACTCCTGCTCCATCCTGGCATCCTAATTGAGTCATTGCTCCATCCTGGCGCTCCAATTGTATCCTAGCTCCATCCTGGCACCCCACCTGTATCCTTGCTGCAGCCTAGCTCACCAATGATACCTCTGCTCCATCCTGGCGCCCAAGAGTGCACCACCAATGAGGCGAGGAGATAGGGACACGTGGGGGCAGCTGAAAGGCCTTGGGCAATGAGTGTTTTCATTGTGGAAGTGTTCATCTCTGCATATTCAACTGTATGGCTGTATTACCCCTGTATGTTTTGTAGCACTATATGTAATGTTTTCCAAGTATGTCTTTAACAGGAGGCCTGGAGGGAAGGGGTAGAGTGAGAATTTGGCTGGGGGGGCACGTCATTTCAGTTTTTACCTCAGGCAGCAGAAAAGCTAGACGCTCACCAATGACACCCCTGCCCCAGCCCGGCTCACCAATGACACCCCTGCCCCGGCTCACCAATGACACCCCTGCCCCGGCTCACCAATGACACCCCTGCCCCGGCTCACCAATGACACCCCTGCCCCGGCTCACCAATGACACCCCTGCCCCGGCTCACCAATGACACCCCTGCCCCGGCTCACCAATGACACCCCTGCCCCGGCTCACCAATGACACCCCTGCCCCGGCTCACCAATGACACCCCTGCCCCGGCTCACCAATGATACCCTCTCTCATGCCCGGTACTTCCACCAATATTCCCTGCTCCAGCCGGTCACCACTGCAGGCTGGCACCGGCTGCTATCACTGCCCTCCGCTAATTCCCAGCCTCAGCACAGAACTCAATCCAGCCGCAGCATCCCTCCGCATATCCCTGCGCCAGTCTTACCGGCCAGCTCGTCAGGCTCCAGCCCGCTGTCCGCATCCGTCCCGCAGATCACGAAGTAATGGGCGAAGCGACAAGGAGGGGCGGCCGAGCCCGAAGCTGAGCTGCCCCCGCTCATCCTGGCGTGTGATAAGTGTATATATCCCGGGCCTGCCGCTCTCAGCACCGGCCCCGTCCACAGTCCATGTCCTCTGGCACTGAGCAAACGGCGTCCACAACCCCAGGCACCTGAATGAGTGAGTGTGGGCGTCCCCGGGATCTCGATCCAATCTCTGCCCGCTAGGTGGTGCTGCCACAAAATACCGCCCACTGCTAGGAGCGAAGGCGAGCAACTTGTCTGTCACACCGGGGAAAACCACGCCCATAACATGGAGCTACGGCTAGATGCTGCCAATCACGGCGTGAAGGCTGTACTCATACAGCAGGAATTTCGCACAATGACACGCCCATAATAGGAGCTAAGGTGTCAATCAGTTTTAAAGCCACGCCCACTCAGTAGCCAGCTTAAACCCGCCCTCTGTCCGTGATTGACAGCTAGTCTGGCCACTGTTTCTCTAGCCTGAGGCGTCACATACCACAGGACTATGTGACAAGGGCTGCGATGTATTTGTGCCCTAGGGGGATATATAAAAAATGGTATGTGTAGTGTGTATCTGATTACCGCGCTGTGTGAACGGTGTTTCAGGTTACAGTTTGAATATGTTATGAGATGGTGTTTGTCTTGAGGTAAAAGGTCAACCTGGGCAATTGCACAGGGCAGAACCTCCTGCTCATGACAGGTGGGAGCAGGGGCAGACTGGCCATAGACTACTGGGAATCTTACCTGTGGGCCCCGGGGCGAACATAGAAGTCATTGGGCCCCATAGCAAGAATCTGAAGAACCCAGAGAATAAAGGGCACAGGTCAGTTTTTCCAGAAACGCCATAGGAGCAAAACCCTTAAAACAGTGGAGGATTTGTGTTTTTCTTTTCCAATTCCACCCCATTTGGAGGAGCCCCTTATTGTTTTTCACCCCAGGGCCCCATTTCACCTAGAACCGGCCCTGGGGACACCAGCGGAGCGTGCTGCCCTAGCAATCACACTGCATTTTTTGCAGAAGAGTAAAAATACTCCTCTTAAAGGGATTCTGTCACCTCCCCTCAGCCAAAAAACGATTTAAAAGCAGCCATGCAGCACAGCTTACCTGGATTAAGCTGTGCTGTTTAATCTTGAAATCCGTCCAGCAGTTACTTTAAAAAACGACTTTGATCAATAAGGAAATGCGTCCTGAAGGTGCCCAGAGGGGCGTTTTTTTCTTCCTAGTGAGCCCAGTACCGCCCCTCTTTCAGTGCCCAGCCCGCCTTCCTTGTATTTTCTAACTGCCGCCCCCAGCCTGCCACAGCCTCTCCTGCCTCTCCTCCCCCTCCCTCACGCCGAACGAAGTCTCGCACAGGCGCAGTACCCACTGAGGGCTGCGCCTGTGCGATCATCAGGAGACTGAGGGCGGCAGCTTCATCTTCGTCACTGGGCATGCGCCGAGCCCAGTGACGTCCGATGCTCGCTCTTCCCTCAGTCAGCAGGGAAGAGCGAGCATCGGACGTCACTGGGCTCAGCGCATGCCCAGTGACGAAGATGAAGCTGCCGCCCTCAGTCTCCTGATGATCGCACAGGCGCAGCCCTCAGTGGGTACTGCGCCTGTGCGAGACTTCGTTCGGCGTGAGGGAGGGGGAGGAGAGGCTGTGGCAGGCTGGGGGCGGCAGTTAGAAAATACAAGGAAGGCGGGCTGGGCACTGAAAGAGGGGCGGTACTGGGCTCACTAGGAAGAAAAAAACGCCCCTCTGGGCACCTTCAGGACGCATTTCCTTATTGATCAAAGTCGTTTTTTAAAGTAACTGCTGGACGGATTTCAAGATTAAACAGCACAGCTTAATCCAGGTAAGCTGTGCTGCATGGCTGCTTTTAAATCGTTTTTTGGCTGAGGGGAGGTGACAGAATCCCTTTAACAATTTTGAGTATTTTTAGCCGAGGAGGAGTAGGAATTTTGGGGTAATTCACATATATAATGCACAGGCTCACATAACGTTATGAGGCTGATATTTTTACAGGAAATCATTGCTAGTCTCCCATGCAGAAATAAATGTAGACAATTTTACATTTATCCAACATCATACACTAAACATTAGACCACTGCTGCCATACACTGCGCCCACCTGACTCCGCCATCCACTGCGCCAAGCTGACGCTGCCATACACTGCTCCCACCTGACGCCGCCATACACTGCGCCCACCTGACACCGCCATACACTGCGCCCAACTGACACCGCCATACACTGCGCCCACCTGACTCTGCCATACACTGCGCCCAACTGACACCGCCATACACTGCGCCCACCTGACACCGCCATACACTGCGCCCACCTGACTTCAGCCATCCACTGCGCCCACCTGACTCTGCCATACACTGCACCCAACAGACACCGCCATACACTGCACCCACCTGACGCCGCCATACACTGCTCCCACCTGACGCCGCCATACACTGCGCCCACCTGACGCCGCCATACACTGCGCCCACCTGACGCCGCCATACACTGCGCCCACCTGACGCTGCAGTACACAGCGCCCACCTGACACTGCCGTACACAGCGCCCACCTGACGCTGCCATACACTGCGCCCACCTGACGCTGCCGTACACAGCGCCCACCTGACGCCGCCATACACTGCGCCCAACTGACGCTGCAATACACAGCGCCCACCTGACGCCGCCATACACTGCACCCACCTGACGCCGCCATACACTGCGCCCACCTGACGCTGCCATACACTGCGCCCACCTGACGCTGCAGTACACTGCGCCCACCTGACGCTGCAGTACACTGCGCCCACCTGACGCTGCCGTACTAGCGCCCACCTGACGCTGCCATACACTGCGCCCACCTGACGCTGCCGTACACAGCGCCCACCTGACGCCGCCATACACTGCGCCCACCTAACGCTGCAGTACACAGTGCCCACCTGACGCTGCCGTACACAACGCCCACCTGACGCTGACATACTTAGTGCCCACCTGACGCTGCCATACACTGCTCCCACATGACGCCGCCATACACATATTACATATACAGCTCTACCACATGCCCATTACACAGATAGTTTACTATATAAACATTGCACACACACAGCTCTGCTACATGTCCATTACACAGATAGAACTACGGTGTGCACATTAGACACAGAAAACTGTACGGTAGACTGGTTACACTGACATAGCCCTGCTTTATGTCAGTGTAACCAGTCTAACCAGTCACACCTTCCATTCTGCATTCTCCACCAGCACAGTCCTACACGGAGCCTGTGTTCCCCTAACTCCTCCCACACACATGGCTGATCACATGACAGTGACATCACCACAGGTACTGTAACCACAATGTAGTCTGGAGCTGCTCCTGGTGAGAGAGATGTGAGGGGTGGGGCTTCTCGGGAGAGGGGCGTGGCTTTTTGGGAGAGGGGCAGGGCTTTATGTGTGCTGAACCTGGCAGTGGAGGGGGGAGGGGGGGGGCCCTGACTGAGCACAGGCCCCATAGCAGCTGCGTGGTTTGCCTATATGGGCAGTAAGCCACTGTGTGGGCCGATGCCCAGGGGGCTGTCAGAAAGATTTTTACATCCACTGGCTGGGTACATAACGACCTGACAGTGCCAGCATTAATGCTAGAGCCAGCTGGTTGTCGCAGGTAGGGGGCACTGCCCATGGACCCCACAGCAGGGGTGGGGAAACTCATTTATAAGGCAAGAAATCCCACTTATTAAACCTGACAGGGCACACCTGTGAAGTGAAAACCATTTCAGGTGACTACCTCTTGAAGCTCAACAAGAAAATGCCAAGAGTGTGCAAAGCAGTAATCAAAGCAAAAGGTGGCTACTTTGAAGAACCTAGAATATGACATATTTATAGTTGTTTCACACTTTTTTGTTATGTATATAATTCCACATGTGTTAATTCATAGTTTTGATGCCTTCAGAGTGAATCTACAATTTTCATAGTCATGAAAATAAAGAAAACTCTTTGAATGAGAAGGTGTGTCCAAACCTTTGGTCTGTACTGTATATATATATATATATATATATATATATACAGGTCCTTCTCAAAACATTAGCATATTGTGATAAAGTTCATTATTTTCTGTAATGTACTGATAAACATTAGACTTTCATATATTTTAGATTCATTACACACCAACTGAAGTAGTTCAAGCCTTTTATTGTTTTAATATTGATGATTTTGGCATACAGCTCATGAAAACCCAAATTTCCAATCTAAAAAAATTAGCATATTTCATCCGACCAATAAAAGAAAAGTGTTTTTAATACAAAAAAAAGTCAACCTTCAAATAATTATGTTCAGTTATGCACTCAATACTTGGTTGGGAATCCTTTTGCAGAAATGACTGCTTCAATGCGGCGTGGCATGGAGGCAATCAGCCTGTGGCACTGCTGAGGTGTTATGGAGGCCCAGGATGCTTCAATGCGGCGTGGCATGGAGGCAATCAGCCTGTGGCACTGCTGAGGTGTTATGGAGGCCCAGGATGCTTCGATAGCGGCCTTAAGCTCATCCAGAGTGTTGGGTCTTGCGTCTCTCAACTTTCTCTTCCCAATATCCCACAGATTCTCTATGGGGTTCAGGTCAGGAGAGTTGGCAGGCCAATTGAGCACAGTAATACCATGGTCAGTAAACCATTTACCAGTGGTTTTGGCACTGTGAGCAGGTGCCAGGTCGTGCTGAAAAATGAAATCTTCATCTCCATAAAGCTTTTCAGCAGATGGAAGCATGAAGTGCTCCAAAATCTCCTGATAGCTAGCTGCATTGACCCTGCCCTTGATAAAACACAGTGGACCGACACCAGCAGCTGACATGGCACCCCAGACCATCACTGACTGTGGGTACTTGACACTGGACTTCAGGCATTTTGGCATTTCCCTCTCCCCAGTCTTCCTCCAGACTCTGGCACCTTGATTTCCAAATGACATGCAACAGTCCAATGCTGCTTCTCTGTAGCCCGGGTCAGGCGCTTCTGCCGCTGTTTCTGGTTCAAAAGTGGCTTGACCTGGGGAATGCGGCACCTGTAGCCCATTTCCTGCACACGCCTGTACACGGTGGCTCTGGATGTTTCTACTCCAGACTCAGTCCATTGCTTCCGCAGGTCCCCCAAGGTCTGGATTCGGTCCTTCTCCACAATCTTCCTCAGGGTCCGGTCACCTCTTCTCGTTGTGCAGCGTTTTCTGCCACACTTTTTCCTTCCCACAGACTTCCCACTGAGGTGCCTTGATACAGCACTCTGGGAACAGCCTATTCGTTCAGAAATGTCTTTCTGTGTCTTACCCTCTTGCTTGAGGGTGTCAATGATGGCCTTCTGGACAGCAGTCAGGTCGGCAGTCTTACCTATGATTGCGGTTTTGAGTTATGAACCAGGCTGGGAGTTTTTAAAAGCCTCAGGAATCTTTTGCAGGTGTTTAGAGTTAATTAGTTGATTCAGATGATTAGGTTAATAGCTTGTTTGGAGAACCTTTTCATGATATGCTAATTTTTTTAGATAGGAATTTTGGGTTTTCATGAGCTGTATGCCAAAATCATCAATATTAAAACAATAAAAGGCTTTAACTACTTCAGTTGGTGTGTAATGAATCTAAAATATATGAAAGTCTAATGTTTATCAGTACATTACAGAAAATAATGAACTTTATCACAATATGCAAATTTTTGGAGAAGGACCTGTATATATATATCTATACTAATAAAAGCCCTGTGTACGTGGTGTCCGTGCTTGTGTGCCGATTTGTTAAGTGCGCATGCGCGGCTCGCTGGTCAATCGGCACGCACGTACGGATACCGCCTGCAGTCCGGCGGCAGTCTCTGTGAGTGGAGGTGAGAGGCCATATTAGTGGGCAGTTCTGATCGGAGTCCCAGCAGTGTAATGCTGGGGCTCCGATCGGTTACCATGGCAGCCAGGAGTCACGCTACTAAAGTCCTGGCTGCCATGGTATGTTAGTGAGCAGAGAGCAGCATTATACTCACGTGCGCCGTGGCCGCCGGTCGCTCCTTCTTCTGTCTGTGAGGCACATTGCTAATGCTTATAGCGTTAGCAATGCGCCGCACAGACCTATGAGAAGAAGGAGCGCCCGGCGGCCACGGCGCTTGTGAGTATAATGCTGCTCACTAACATACCATGGCAGCCAGGACCGTGGTATGGTAACCGATCGGAGCCCTAGCATTACACTGCTGGGACTCCGATCGGAACTGCCCACTGCCACCAATGATGGGGGGGGGATCCTGTGGCCACTGCCACCAATGATTAATACTGGGGAGGGGGGGTGGATTTGAGTTACCAGAGGGGGCTGCTGATGGGTCCCTGCGCCGCGCATGCCCACAATAACAAACGGCACACAGACGATTTTATGTGATGGGACTGGAGTGTAATCCTACATAAATAAATCCCACAAATCCCTGTGTGAGTGCCCTGTGTCCGTGTGTGTGTGTGTGCGCGCCGTTTGTTATACTGGGCATGCGTGGCGCGGGGACCTATCAGCACACAGCGCTCCACGTGCCGCCCGCACCTGCGCCCAGCTCCCCCGTGACTCCTCCTCCCCCTCCAGCTTCATCTGCAGACGCCTTACACCCCAGGATCCCCAACATTATACACATAGTACACTCCAACCCCCATCATTACACACATATTACACTCCAACCCCATCATTACACACATATTACACTCCAATCCCCATCATTACACTCCAATGAGGGTTGTAGTGTAATGATGGGGGTTGGAGTGTAATACATGTGTAATGCTCTCTGCCTGTGATAGCTTCCCTCACTTGCTAATGTGCGGCCATTTCCTGACTTTGGTGGACGGGGTTAGGGTGAGATAGGAGCGAGTAGGATGCGGTCGCTGCGGAGACTAACATGTGCCCCCTGTGCTGACAGATACCCGGGATCCAGAATAGGAGGTCCCCATCCCCAGTGCTCCCAGCTTTGTCCTCCCAGGCTCTTTGGGAGTTCTATGAACTCCAGTATGCAATGCTGCAACAGGTACCGGACACTTTCTGCCCGGTGTGCAGGTGTGGGCAATGCATAAGGGTGTCGGTGAAGGATACGTTGTGGCAGGCGGCGGTTGCTGGGCCCAGATCCCGGGGTGTCAGTCAGCTGCAGGGGGAGGAGGAGGCACGGTGGAGCTGGGCACAGCAGCGGGCCGATGCGTAGGGGTGGGCGGTGCGTGCGTGTGACGATTACCTAATCGTCACACGCACAGTCGCACATGCACACAGGGACTTTATTATAGAGGATATATATCTATACTAATAAAAGCCCTGTGTATGTGCTCAGGGCTGGTGTCCATGCGTGTGTGCCGATTATAGAAGTGTGCATGCGCAGCGGACGGACACACACACACAGGCTGCCCCCCCCATAACAGTGCCATCCACAGGTGCCCCCCCATAACAGTGTCATCCACAGGTACCCCCCATAACAGTGTCATCCACAGGTACCCCCCCCCCCCATAACAGTCATCCACAGGTACCCCCCCATAACAGTGTCATCCACAGGTACCCCCCCATAACAGTGTCATCCAAAGGTACCCCTCATAACAGTGTCATCCACAGGTACCCCCCATAAGTGTTATCCACAGGTACCCCCCCATAACAGTCATCCACAGGTACCCCCCCATAACAGTGTCATCCACAGGTACCCCCATAACAGTGTCATCCACAGGTACCCCCCCATAACAGTGTCATCCACAGGTACCCCCCCATAACAGTGTCATCCACAGGTACCCCCCATTACAGTATCATCCACAGGTACCCCCCCATTACAGTATCATCCACAGGTACCCCCCATAACAGTGTCATCCACAAGTACCCCCCATAACAGTGTCATCCACAGGTACCCCCCATCACAGTGTCATCCACAGGTACCCCCCATAACAGTGTCATCCACAGGTACCCCTCCATAACAGTGTCATCCACAGGTACCCCCCATAACAGTGTCATCCACAGGTACCCCTCCATAACAGTGTCATCCACAGGTACCCCCCATAACAGTGTCATCCACGGGTACCCCTCCATAACAGTGTCATCCACAGGTACCCCTCCATAACAGTGTCATCCACAGGTACCCCTCCATAACAGTGTTCTAGCTCCCGTTATTGTAACGGGCTTAATGTCTAGTATATATATATTACAGGCGCCGTTTTGGCCAAATATAGCAGTCTAATTTTTGAGTTGAGAATATTATATATTTCGTTTTTTATTTCTTTATGTGGCATTAATGACAGCCAAACTCATCAAGAGGGGTCCAGAGAGGGGTTTACCCAGCTACCATTCTCCCTGCCTCTGCCTTCGCAACTGTCCCTGCCTCTCTCCATTTCTCCGCCTCAGATCAGCCCCCCACCTCCATCAGCCTCCCATCATACCCCCCCAGCCTACATCAGCCTCAGATCAGACCCTACCAGCCTACATTAGCCTCAGTTTAGGCCCCATCAGATCCCCCCCAGCCTCTATCAGCTCCCATCAGAATTCCCCAGCCTCCATCAGCTGCAGAACAGCCCCACCAGACTTCCCCAGCCTCCATCAGCTTCCGATCAGTCCCTATCAGACCTCCCCAGCCTCCATCAGTCTTAGATCAGACCTCCCCAGCCTTAGATCAGCCCCCACCAGACTTCCCTAGCCTCCATCAGCCTCAGATCTGCCCCAATCAGACCTCCCCAGCCTCCATCAGCCTCAGATCAGACCTCCCCAGCCTTAGATCAGCCCCCTGCCTCCAATCAGAACCCCCTAGCTCATCTTCGGAGCAGACCTGCAATCAGACCTCAGATTAGACGTTTAAAAATAAATAATTAAACTTACCTCTCCAGCTCAGGACACAGAGCGGGGAGTGAAAGACGACCAGGGAAGGTGAGTACAGACAGCGCAGCACTGTTCTCACCTTCCTGTGCCTCCCACATGCTAATAACGTGTCAATAATGGAGGTGGTCATTAGCACCAGACTATTTGCCATGGCAACCTATATATAGCCCTAACAAAATTGCGGGCTTACCCCTAATTAGAATATATATACCGATTTGAAGGAGTAAGGGAAAATGAAATATAGCTTGATTTGAAGAACATATACTACAATAGTACACAAATACTCAATTTTATTAAGAGAATCACAAAAGACACATGATCAGCACTGGTCACAAATAAGACAATACATACAGGTTACAAGACATGTTTAAAAACCAAGTGAACCGATGGTAGGCTGCCAATACAAATATCCAGAGTAAAGTGCAAGTGCATAGTTATACCCAAAAGGTCATAAGTGGTGGACATATAGTATCCAAACGCTATAGCTATTGGACACCACTAATATCCACATGTATATATGTGTCAAAATCTTTGCCACTGGCCGGTGTAAATGTATACACCAAGGTTATCAAAATAGGGCAATACCAATATCACAATTGTATTTGACACATGATGAAAACTATTGTATATACTGACCAATTGATTCAATTGTATCCTGCAGCAATACCACCGGTCCACTCCCCAACGCACGTTTCGCGTACAGCTTTTTCAAGGGGTGTTGGTTAGCAGAGAGGACAGTCACCCATAAATAGGTCGAGTGGAAACACATGATTGGTTGTTGGACTGAATTTTAATTACATTTCGGGCTCACCTGAGTATTAACACATGCCGGACATTGCTGGTGCCTGGCCCCTTATCCGCATGCCACCACATCCGGCGGCGCCACGCCGCTACAGAGAAGGCCGTCACGTACATCCTGTGCGACGCACGTCACTCTGGAGCGGCCGGCGATGCACGAACGCGGCGCATGCGCAGAACACCAAAGACACCTATTCCGCCATATTAAGTAGGGGCACATGACATAATATACAGATATATCAAAAAGATCAAATTGCTTTACATAAAAATGATGGCATCTTGTCATATATACACCATACTACAATATACACAGTTCTTAAATTGAGGCATGATCACATATATGTTGACAATCCACATGCCGATGTTTATCAGTTTTTCAATGTATGTATACAAGTACACAGAACCTCATTTCAGTTTACCTTCGATGCAAATGCATATATATATATATATGTTTGTCAGGCATCAATACCAAAAGTGGATATTATACACCTGACCACAATAGTCATACACATCGAATAACATATAATTCGATATGTTGTACTAGGGTGGTAACGCATGCGCAGGAGAGGGTAAGGACCAAACCTATATCAAATAATGTGAGAGGCAAGTGATAAATCATTATTATATTTAGAGACAGATTACAAACAAATTGTCATAAAATTTGGTTTTACCCTGTACTGAAACCATAACCTTACAAAAATAGTATTATCATTTGACCTCAGTGGGGGGCCTTTCACTGCAATTACGAGGATACTAGGCGTTGTTGTTCCCATAAACCTCTCTTTCCCGACATAACATTTAGCCATGGCAGGAATAAGTAGTAATAAGGTCTCCCAACTCTGAGGCCTCAAAGTGCAGAGTGAAATATGAAAGGAAAAATCATTAGTTGTATCAAACAAAAATAGAATAAATAAATAACAATATAAGTTACATAAATTCTCCGTATTAATAGTGTCTAAGGTGTCACCATTGTATATAAGTAGCTATATATACCACAAATGAAAAAAATATATATATATCCAAATTATTCACACATAAAGAGAGCAAAAAAAATAAAATTTTTATATATGCCCTACCAAGTCGTGAGTATTTTGCATACACCCCTGTCTACGCACCAATCGCCTGTACACCGGTATAGCCGATGTTCAGACTGATCGCATTCCCAGTCATACTGAAGAGTATCATACAACCACTTGTCATGTCCCGAGCCACTAGTGAAAAATATCGTCATCAACCATCCTGTCCAGCACCCATAGGTGAGTGCACTGCCATCATCGCCATACACATAAACATAAATAAACCTGGACAGATCACGGAGATTCAAGGAGGAGGCATTCACAAGAAAGATGCAAAAGGCACCTTATCATTCAACCCATATGGCACCTGGGTTTGAAGTTTGATTATCCATTTACTTTCCACTTGTTCAAGTCGTCTGAAGAGGTCACCTCCTCGAGATCCTAAATTTACCCTATCGATGCCACGAACCCTCAGGTTCTGCCATCGATTATTGTGTTTCAACCGAAAATGTCGTGCAACTGGTTTGAGTTTCAATATTCGTTCCCTGTCATCAGCTGGCACCTTTGACGCCATCCGAATATCACTCTGATGTTCCTGAAGGCGTATACGCAATTCACGTGTTGTCATGCCAATGTAGATTAACCCACAAGGGCATGTTGCGTAATAGATAACGCCACAGGTACTACAGTTGATAAAATGCACAATTTTATATACATCTTTGCCAGATGAGTCACTAAATGACACACTTTTTACCATGGCCTTGCAAATGCTACAATGTCCACACGGTATCGAGCCCCACTTTGGTCCTTTGGACTGAAACAGGAATTCCTGGTTGTTAGGTGGGACATAATGGCTAGATACCAGAATGTCACTAAGATTCCTGCTCCGTCTAGAGACCAGAGTGGGGGCCGAAGTGAGAACCGAATTCAGGACATGATCACTTTGCAATACAGGCCAATATTTTACAAACGTTTTTCTGATGTTATTCCATTGTGGATTATAATCCGTAATCATACAGACTGGTCGAGCTTCATCCACCGCTGCATTATGAACTTTTTTGGGCTTTGTTGTAAGAAGGGTCTGTCGTGATGTATTGGCGGCCCGCTGATACCCCCGTTCAATAACCACAGGGTGATATCCCCTTTGTGCAAACCGTTGTCGAAGCTGAATCGATTCTTTTTCAAAATCCTCTGTTGTCGTGCACAGTCTTTTGGCCCTTAAGAACTGACCAATCGGTATAGATCTTTTTTGATGTTGTGGATGAAAGGACGATGCATGCAACAGAGCGTTTACAGCGGTATCCTTACGGTGAATTGCCGTTGATAGAGTGCCATCCGTGGTCGTCTTGATGTTAATATCCAGAAATGTCATTTCACTTTGGGAGATGGTTTGGGTCAATCTTATATTCCAGTCATTCGCGTTCAGTTGTACCAAAAATAAATCAAGTGCCCTCCTGGATCCCTGCCAAACAAACAAAATATCATCTATAAAGCGGATCCAGGATATAACCTGTCCATCCGCCCCATCCATAATCTGTTGTACATATTCACGTTCCCAAAGACCCAAAAATAGGTTGGCGTATGAGGGCGCACAAGTCGCCCCCATCGCCACACCTCGTAATTGGAGATAATGTCGGTCTTTAAAAAGGAAGTGATTATGTGTAAGTACAAAATCCAACAGAACTAGTATGAATTCCACCAGTTCCGGCGATAGATTCCTTGTCCGCAAAAAGAAACTGGAGGCCTTCAGACCAAGTTCATGCTGGATACACGTATACAGCGATTCTACATCGCATGTCACGAGATACATATCATCTTCCATATGGACATTCTCCAGCCGCTTTAGCACATCGGTGGAGTCACGTACATAAGATGGAAGACATTGGACACATGGCTTGAGGTAGAAATCCAAAAAGCGACAAATGGGTTCGCTTAGTCCACCACACCCCGACACTATCGGTCTACCCGGAGGTCTCGTTGAGGATTTATGCACCTTCGGTAATAGATACAGTGTGGGGGTTATTGGATGCTTCACCATCAAGCCATTGTATACAGTCCTATTAATGACTGATGACTCCACCGCTGTCAACAGGACGGCCTGTATCTGCATTTGGTAGTCGTTGGTAGGGTTTGAGGTTAATCTACGGTAGCAGGCGGTGTCACGTAATTGACGGTGAGCCTCCGCCTCATACATCTCGATAGGCCAGACCACCACATTTCCACCCTTGTCCGCCGGCTTGAATACCACCTTCTTCATTACCCTCAATTGTTTTAAAGCCACTCTCTGAGAGTGGTTCAAATTGTCATATGAACGTTTCGTGGGGAGGATAAATAAGTCCTTCACCACCATTTTGACAAACGTTTCAATTGCCGGACTCAGGGACAAGGGCGGGAATGTGACAGACCGGCCCCGGGTGAAGGGCGGAAATTTCGACTCACCTCCTTCCTGCTCCATCAGTAGTTCCTCTAGTATTCGAAGCGCCTCCAATTCCTCCGGGGCTGTAAAAATATCATTTGAACATGTTTTAGAGAAATGTTTTCTGTAGACCAACTTCCTTGCAAACAGGAACGTATCCTTGATTGCAGTGAAGTTGTCATATGCAGACACGGGACTGAAAGATAGTCCAAGAGACAGCAATTCCAATTGGGGATCAGAAAAGGCTATATCCGAAAGGTTAATTACCTTTAATTCCCCATTTTTGGAGTCATCCAGATTGTTATATTTTCGTTTGATTGGAGTTCTTGATGTTATCATCGTCTGTCCCTGTGCTGTTAAGCCCTCAGCACGTTGTGAGTGATTACTCCGTATAGATGTTACCGAGCTTGAGGCAGAGCTATCGGTGTTACGTTTGTAATGCCACCGAAATATTCTTTCATTTTGGTAATCTGCAATATCACGCTGAAATTTCTTTGCCTTTTGTTCTTGAATTTCTTTTTCCCATCGAGCTTGATCGTTGTTTAGATCTTGTTCAAATCGTGCCATCATCTCCGGACTACCTATCAGTCGTAATTTGTCCTGTAGTGGTGTAATTGACTTTTCTATATCCTCCAGTTGTTTCTTTTCATATCCAATTAGTAGCTCAATGAAGGTACGTGAGCATAATTTACATGCATCTTCCCATCTCTGTTTTAGGATATCATCTCCCAAAGGAAATGAGGGGCATACCTGAACTCGAAGGCCCCTAGGTGCCAGATCTCTGGTCAGGTACTGTTCAAGCGCAGCTTTGTTCCACCATGTTTTGGTTCTGCTGCGGTATAGATTTTTGAGAGGTTTCTGTGTCTCAGATACATCAGGTTGAATAGAATTAGGGTTGGGAATGCTCTCCTCCTTGAAAATCCTTGTGACCTGTGCCAGCCATTCCGTCTCTTTAGAACGTAAATCCATTACGTAGGGCAAATCTGTAACACAGATAAATATGAGAACCTATATATAGCCCTAACAAAATTGCGGGCTTACCCCTAATTAGAATATATATACCGATTTGAAGGAGTAAGGGAAAATGAAATATAGCTTGATTTGAAGAACATATACTACAATAGTACACAAATACTCAATTTTATTAAGAGAATCACAAAAGACACATGATCAGCACTGGTCACAAATAAGACAATACATACAGGTTACAAGACATGTTTAAAAACCAAGTGAACCGATGGTAGGCTGCCAATACAAATATCCAGAGTAAAGTGCAAGTGCATAGTTATACCCAAAAGGTCATAAGTGGTGGACATATAGTGTCCAAACGCTATAGCTATTGGACACCACTAATATCCACATGTATATGTGTCAAAATCTTTGCCACTGGCCGGTGTAAATGTATACACCAAGGTTATCAAAAATAGGGCAATACCAATATCACAATTGTATTTGACACATGATGAAAACTATTGTATATACTGACCAATTGATTCAATTGTATCCTGCACGACATTTTCGGTTGAAACACAATAATCGATGGCAGGACCTGAGGGTTCGTGGCATCGATAGGGTAAATTTAGGATCTCGAGGAGGTGACCTCTTCAGACGACTTGAACAAGTGGAAAGTAAATGGATAATCAAACTTCAAACCCAGGTGCCATATGGGTTGAATGATAAGGTGCCTTTTGCATCTTTCTTGTGAATGCCTCCTCCTTGAATCTCCGTGATCTGTCCAGGTTTATTTATGTTTATGTGTATGGCGATGATGGCAGTGCACTCACCTATGGGTGCTGGACAGGATGGTTGATGACGATATTTTTCACTAGTGGCTCGGGACATGACAAGTGGTTGTATGATACTCTTCAGTATGACTGGGAATGCGATCAGTCTGAACATCGGCTATACCGGTGTACAGGCGATTGGTGCGTAGACAGGGGTGTATGCAAAATACTCACGACTTGGTAGGGCATATATAAAAAATTTAAAAAAAAATTTTTTTTGCTCTCTTTATGTGTGAATAATTTGGGATGCTAATATATATATATTTTTTTCATTTGTGGTACATATAGCTACTTATATACAATGGTGACACCTTAGACACTATTAATACGGAGAATTTATGTAACTTATATTGTTATTTATTTATTCTATTTTTGTTTGATACAATTAATGATTTTTCCTTTCATATTTCACTCTGCACTTTGAGGCCTCAGAGTTGGGAGACCTTATTACTACTTATTCCTGCCATGGCTAAATGTTATGTCGGGAAAGAGAGGTTTATGGGAATAACAACGCCTAGTATCCTCGTAATTGCAGTGAAAGGCCCCCCACTGAGGTCAAATGATAATACTATTTTTGTAAAGTTATGGTTTCAGTACAGGGTAAAACCAAATTTTATGACAATTTGTTTGTAATCTGTCTCTAAATATAATAATGATTTATCACTTGCCTCTCACATTATTTGATATAGGTTTGGTCCTTACCCTCTCCTGCGCATGCGTTACCACCCTAGTACAACATATCGAATTATATGTTATTCGATGTGTATGACTATTGTGGTCAGGTGTATAATATCCACTTTTGGTATTGATGCCTGACAAACATATATATATATATATGCATTTGCATCGAAGGTAAACTGAAATGAGGTTCTGTGTACTTGTATACATACATTGAAAAACTGATAAACATCGGCATGTGGATTGTCAACATATATGTGATCATGCCTCAATTTAAGAACTGTGTATATTGTAGTATGGTGTATATATGACAAGATGCCATCATTTTTATGTAAAGCAATTTGATCTTTTTGATATATCTGTATATTATGTCATGTGCCCCTACCTAATATGGCGGAATAGGTGTCTTTGGTGTTCTGCGCATGCGCCGCGTTCGTGCATCGCCGGCCGCTCCAGAGTGACGTGCGTCGCACAGGATGTACGTGACGGCCTTCTCTGTAGCGGCGTGGCGCCGCCGGATGTGGTGGCATGCGGATAAGGGGCCAGGCACCAGCAATGTCCGGCATGTGTTAATACTCAGGTGAGCCCGAAATGTAATTAAAATTCAGTCCAACAACCAATCATGTGTTTCCACTCGACCTATTTATGGGTGACTGTCCTCTCTGCTAACCAACACCCCTTGAAAAAGCTGTACGCGAAACGTGCGTTGGGGAGTGGACCGGTGGTATTGCTGCAGGATACAATTGAATCAATTGGTCAGTATATACAATAGTTTTCATCATGTGTCAAATACAATTGTGATATTGGTATTGCCCTACTTTTGATAACCTTGGTGTATACATTTACACCGGCCAGTGGCAAAGATTTTGACACATATATACATGTGGATATTAGTGGTGTCCAATAGCTATAGCGTTTGGATACTATATGTCCACCACTTATGACCTTTTGGGTATAACTATGCACTTGCACTTTACTCTGGATATTTGTATTGGCAGCCTACCATCGGTTCACTTGGTTTTTAAACATGTCTTGTAACCTTGTATGTATTGTCTTATTTGTGACCAGTGCTGATCATGTGTCTTTTGTGATTCTCTTAATAAAATTGAGTATTTGTGTACTATTGTAGTATATGTTCTTCAAATCAAGCTATATTTCATTTTCCCTTACTCCTTCAAATCGGTATATATATTTGCCATGGCAGACGAGAAGGGAGCCAATGGCCACATGAAATGATCCTGCGGGCCGGAGGTTCCCCAGCCCTGCCCTACAGGGAATTTTACCAGTGGGCCAATGCCCATAGGGCTGCCCTAGCCCTCCTCACTGCCAAGGTATGTACTACTGGGGAAACTATAGGGGTCATTATTAAAGGAAGTCCAGGCAGCATGCTGAAGGTAGGGCTGGCTCAGAGCTTTGGCCCACATCTGACCTCCTAAGCCCCCTGCTCCATATCTATATTAGAGACATTTGGAGGAGAAGTATGAGATATGTAAAGAGAATGTCTCCCCCCTCCCCCTCATAAAACTTTTATGTTTAATATGTGCCAGAATAGCAATATACAGGTCCTATAATGTGACACTAGAGTGGGACCATCTATCTCAGGGGAGAGTTTCTGGAATAACGCTTCTTGTAGTGCACATCAGATAACAAGAAGAAGGCAGGTCCTAATCTCCATATTTTGTGCTGCATTATGGTATTTAGTTCTGTGAGATGGTATTCTGTGTTACATTATGGTATTACTGACCTTGCCAACTTGTATTGGCCCTATCTACTTGTGTTGCCCCACCTACAACATGGGAGCCACTTTTAGTTTTTTCCCAGGGTCACTTTAAAGACTTTGTACACCTTTGGGGGCATTTTTTTTTATTATTACGTTCTCGTTTTGAGCTAAAAATAATGTTTTAAATTGGTCTTTATTAAAAATATGGCGTCCTTTTTTCTGTACAGAGCTGACATTATCTAGTAGTACCCTTTGGATTTTCTGTCTTTTCCAGGAGCAGACAGACTACTTATCTCTACTCTCTGACCTTATAAACACTCATTATAGCTCAGTTCTTATCTTACAGATAAGAATGTGGATTAAATATTTGTTTATGACCTCTTAGTAGTTTAGAGATAAGGTTTTGGCACAAAATGAAAGTGAAAGTACCAGTCACACAGCTAGAAAAACAGTTAAACATTTGTGACAGAACAGCTCAATATTTTTAATAAAGGCCAATTGAAAAAAAGATTTTTAGCCAAAAATTTGTAACATGCAATCATAAAAACAAATTGCATCCGAAGGCGTACATAACCTTTAAGTTCCGAGTCTGCCCCTGGTTGCAGTTGCCTTCCTGAATTCAACTTTATTGCAGTGCTCGGGACAGTGATACAGCTAAATACTGTGGCGGGTCATGGGAGCAAATTGCTCTCTGCCCTTCACGCTCATAGGCCACCAGTGCCGAAGCTAAGAAAAGTGCAAGTGGCGCAATGATTTCATGGCGACCACCAGGACACAGACATCTCACACCTACACTGCAGACGGCAATATGGGACGGGCTCAGGTATCTTTTTACTTTCCTTGGCCACTTGGGGAGCATACTACTGGGGGCACTGTGGGGACAATATTAATACTGGGGGCACTGTAGGGGCTTTATTATTACATTGGTAAATCACCCACGTATGCTGTCCATGTTCTCCATGGATAGCTCACATGCTTATTCACCCATCCGGTGACACGCACCACTTTGGTCCGTAATGCAGACCAAACAAGCCTAGTTAAGTCTATGGGTGCAAATGAAAAATGGCTTATTTGCCCATAGCAACCAGATTCCACCTTTCATTTTTCAGAGCTCCTTTAGAAAATAAAAGATGGAATATGCTGTGGGCAACTGCCAGCTTTCCACCAGTTTTGATAAATCTCCCCTTTTTGGGTCAGTGAAAACCACTGACAGAACAAAAAAGGCATCTGTTCTGTCAGTGGTTTTCACTGACTACTGGTTGAAAATGCTCTTGAAATCCCTTTTTCAGCCTTGCAGTGGACACTGGACATGGAGGACAGAAAATCGGATACACAGATCCTACAGAGACATTTCCACTTTGAAATAGTGTCCATCTTGTCACGGACATCATCACATACATGTAAGGCTAGGTTCACATCATAGTTTTGCAATCCGTTAAACGTATGCAAAAAAACATTTGCGTTATTGGATGCCTAAGATTGATGCCATACAGTGGCATCCATTCACCATAGAGTTTAATTTTTTGAAAATGTATACGTTTAACGGATGGTAAAAATGTGATATGAACCCACCCTAACATAGACCTTTTTACAGGGGGCACTATTGGGAGCATTATTACCAATGGGAGCACTATAGGGAGAATTATGACTACTGGGGGCACTATGGGAGGGCTTTATTTCTACTGGAGCGATTCTGGAGGATGCTATTGGGGCCTCTATAGGGGCATTATTATTACCGGGGACCCTATAACTATTGGTGGTACACCGCTTAGCACAATTATTTTTGTATGTTCTTTTGTGGGACTTTCTTGTGGTACTATTATTTCTGTAATATAGTATTTAGGGGCATTGGGGAGTGCAGCGGCACATTATTAGGGTGGCAGAAGGATGAAATTGTTGGAGCGCCAGGATGGGGATTTTGTGTTGAGAAGGTGGGTCAGAAGATAGAAAAGTGAGGAATCTTCTAAATGAGATGGCATTCAGCTTCCGGACGCCACACGTGCCAGGAGCTAGAAGCAGCGCTCTCTCCACCAGCGGTTCCATCCACCGACTTGAAAAAGGGGTCTGCAGAACCCCGAAACGCGTTGTCACTATAACAATAAAAAAATTAAAATAATAAAAATAAAACATTGGTTTTTAAAAAATACTCTGGTTGCGTTTTTGCGCCTACGGTCCACCCCTCCACTCGACCCCCGGTCCAGTGGAAATATACCCTAAATGAGATGAGTGAGACATGGCTGGAGAAAGTCATCATGGCGGTCTGGGACAAATATAGGAGATGAGGAAAGATAATGTATACAATCACAGGGCACATTACTGGATGTAATAGGCATGTAGTGGTGTATTCTGCTATGTTTGTTTCACTTTCTCATCTCATTTCCTTCTCCCAGGTGTCACCTATTTAGACTAATCCTCTTTCCTTTATTTTCCCTCTTCTATACTGCCTCACTTTGCGGTTTATATTACTTCCTGGATTGAAGGGTTCACTGCTGGAGGCTTCTGCTGCTGCTTGTTCAGATAAGTCCTTTCATGTATTGTGTTCCCTTGGCTTGATTCTAGGTGACCCTGACTCCCTCCGTATGAAGTGCAGGGAGCCGGTGGTCGTGTCCCCTCGCTTGGGGATTCAGTTGTCATTTTCTTCTGCTTTTCACCCTCAGTCGAATGGTCAGACTGAACGTGTAAATCAGAATCTGGAGACATATCTGCGTTGTTTTCTGGCGGAGAATCAGGAGGTTGGTGTTCTTTTTTGTCCCTTGCTGAGTTTGCTTTGAATAACCGTCGCCAGGAGTCCTCTGATAAGTCACCATTTTTTGGTGCATATGGGTTTCATCCACAGTTTGGGACATTCTCTGGAGAGGGGTCTTCTGGTTTAACTGATGAGGAGAGATTTTCCTCGTCTTTGTCATTTATTTGGCAAAAGATTCAGGGTAATCTGAAGAGGATGAGTGAGAGATATAAGCGTGTGGCGGATAAGAGACGTGTGCCTGGTCTGGACCTGAATGTGGGTGATCTGGTGTGGTTGTCTACAAAGAATATCAAATTGAAGGTTCCCTCCTAGAAGTTGGGTCCTAAGTTTATTGGGCCTTACAAGATCTTGTCCGTCATCAATCCTGTTGCCTTCTGTCTTGATCTTCCTCAGACTTGGAAGATCCATAATGTTTTTCACAGGTCCCTATTAAAACCTTATGTCCAACCGACTGTACCCACGTCTTTGCCTCCTCCTCCAATTTTTGTTGATGGTAATCCTGAATTCCAGGTCTCTAGGATTGTGGATTCTCGCATTATCCGCGGTTCTCTCCAATAACTTGTTCATTGGGAGGGTTATGGTCCTGAGGAGAGGATGTGGGTCCCAGTGGCGGACATTAAGGCCACTCATCTCATCAAGGCTTTTCATAGGTCTCATCCTGAGAAGGTGGGTTCTGAGTGTCCGGAGTCTACCTGTAGAGGGAGGGGTACTGTCACCGCCAGTTCTGTGAAAAGATCTGACAGACGTCCTTCTCTACCTCTTGCATGATGTTCTTTGTTTTGGTTTCACTTTCTCATCTCATTTCCTTCTCCCAGGTGTCACCTATTTAGACTAATCCTCTTTCCTTTATATTCCCTCCCATACTGCCTCACTTTGCGGTTTATATTACTTCCTGGATTGAAGTGTTCACTGCTGGAGGCTTCTGCTGCTGCTTGTTCAGATAAGTCCTCTCATGTATTGTGTTTCCTTGCTGGCTTGATTCTAGGTGACCCTGACTCCCTCCGTATAAAGTGCAGGGAGCCGGTGGTCGTGTCCCCTCACTATTATAGGGATTTCAGGTGTCACACAGTCTTAGGTACGTGGGCATACAATCGTCTACCTTTGAGACCCTTGTATGTGCTTAGCAGTTAGGGTGAGCTCTTAGGGTTTTATAGGGGTCACCTATATGCTCCTTCGTTTGGGATCAAGCCAGTCGGACGTTTATTCATAACTTACAGCTATCTGCAGCATCATCCGTGACAACATGCTAAAGGTCGGGCTAGATCGGTGCTGTGGCCTGCATCTTACCTCCTCTTCCATATCTTCATTAAAGACAAATGGAGGTCAGAACATGGCAGCTGATGCTGGTTATCACAGAGAGGCACCTTCTGTCAACGTATTTAGTGCTGCTGAGGCAGTATTTTCGTAGAGGTTTTGGGGAGATTTTTGTCATCCCCCTTGGACTGTTCCCAGTACCCTGGGGTGGCCGCATATAGGTTGTTTCCGGGAGGGGAAAGAGAAGGATGGAGCTAGTTTGACGTGAAAAGGTTGTTTGACATGTGCCAGAGTTTTGGTGCGCATTCTCTGTGCCAAAGACAGAGCCTTCAAAAGTATGCATGTCTAAAACCAACCAAAGCGGTCTTGCTGCGCGGCATCATTGTAGCACTCTGCTACAACAATCCATGGCAGTATAAATTAAAAGTTTGGGCGGTACAAAGTACCTTAATGGTTTTAGAAATGTTTTGTATTGAGATCTTTTGTAACAGAAAATAAAGTTTATAAAAAATTTGTCAGTTTTTCCTTAAATATATATTGTGGGGACTTGCTCTGGTAGACAGGATTAGCGTACGCAGTATAGAGACAACAACAAGTTCTTTGGATCAAACAGTTTAGTGTTTTATTCACACTTTAGGCAAGTGACCAAACAAAGCAGTCATATTCAAACAAAAAGTCACTTGTTGGTGATAATTCACACCATGCGGCAATTCTGCCTCAAAGAGTCCTTGCTGATAGCAGCACTAACCTGCTTTCACACCAAACAGGTAGCAAGCATTCATCCAGACACAAGGCTCCTAGATCCCAACACAGAGACATGGCT
This sequence comes from Bufo gargarizans, assembly GCF_014858855.1. Lineage (NCBI taxonomy): Eukaryota > Metazoa > Chordata > Amphibia > Anura > Bufonidae > Bufo > Bufo gargarizans. The sequence continues at coordinate 741,001 of NC_058090.1, read as the reverse complement.
TCTGAGCCCAGCTACCTATTTAAGGACAGCCAGGTGCTGTCAAAACCCGGACCGGCATTTAAAATCCGGTCCGGTAATTGACCTTACCTGGCTGTAAATCAATATATATATATTAATATTGTATCCATCATCTAATGGAACAAAAGAAAGGTTTGTCCCTTGAAAAATATCAAATACATGTAGGTTGGCTCAGAAGTTAATTAGTTATTTGCAGTTAGATAGGCCCATGGCTAAAACTTGAAAATAGGCCTGGTAAGGAAGGGGGGGGGGGGTAAACACTCTGATAATGAAGGGGTTATAAAGGCCTGGTGCAGAGTAAACAAGCTAAGAGCTGTGGACCTGTAATGGAGAGATTCCTGTATTAGGGCCCATTTACACGAATGTAAGAGCTCCATGCCTGTGCTGTGGATCGCAAATAGCAGGTCTGCAATATATGGGCACTGGCCGTGTGCACTCCGTTCTGCAGATGTGGACCCATTCACTTGAACATGTCCTATCTTTTGGGGATGCAGAGTCACGGACCCGAAAGCCCATAGAGGCGATTCCGAGTGTTTCTGTGGGCTTCCGACATGTCCTATCCTTTGCCGTATCTTGCAGATCGCAGACCTATTCAAGTCAATGGGTAACAGCATGTGGACAAATATAATCCACAATTCTCCGCTGTGCCATTCTCCGCCGCTCTAGTAGGACAGCTTTGTTTATATTGCTGCAGTTATGATCTATGTGATGTGTTGGACTTTCTGACATTATTGCTGTAGCCATGTAAACAAAAATTCACCGGGGTTTAATGGGCAAGTGTGCACAGTGATGTGCAGGTCTATGGCATGTGACCACTGCAGCCAATCACTGTCCTCAGCATTAGTCCACTGATACTGGCAAGTGCCGGCAGCCGTTTGTAAAAAGACCAGATCTGCAGAGAATGGCGCTGAAGAAATTGGCGAGTATAACATGCATCCACAACATATATGTGCAAAATTGTTGATCCAACCAACAACTCACCAGCATTATAGACAAATTTGGATGGACATTACATTCACCAATACCAAACAGCGCTACATAACTCTTATCTCTAAATGGGTCTTAGGGGAGAGATAAGGAGCCCATCAGCTCCCTGCCTGATGGAAAAGAGAGACAATACAGATTCTGCCAGAAGACAAACTGAAATCTCTGCCGGGAAAACGGCTCAACATTTTTAATAAAGAACAATTGAAAAAATTATTATTAGCTCAAAATGAGTACAATGCAATAATTAAAAAAAATGACAGAAAAGGTATACATAGCCTTTAAATTCTTTACATTTCTATCATCATCCTACTCCTGGTGCTTCAACAGTGTTAACCTGCAGCTACCCTCAATACTGTGTTCATTGTGTTCTCCAATGCCTCCCAAATACTATACTGTAGAAATAATAGGGCCATATAGATAGTCACCCTATAGTAACAGTGCTCCCCAAAGTACCACCGTTAATAATTTTCTCCCCCATTAGTAATAGTGCACCAATAGTGATAATGTTCCCTGAAAGTATCCCTTCGTATTGTGCCAAATAATGAAAACAACCCCCCAATAGTAATGCGTCTTTAATGCGTCCAGCGCGCTATCACAGAACTGCTGTCAGCGCGCTCATGTTCCCTCAGGAGCACAGGGGTGAAGGAGTCACTCTCTCCCTCCCCCTGTGCCGCGCTGCCAATGAGGAGAGACGGGAGGAGGAGGGGTGGGCGCACTGCTTAACCAATGATAATTAACGTCTAATACAAATACAGGAGGCGGTGCCCAGCCTAGTGTATGTACTAAAATGGCTACATAACAACTGTAGTTGCGGCCTGCACGCTTCTGCCAACCTCACTAATGGCAGAGGCATCCCGGTTCAATTGGCCTTCAGTTTGGATTAAGATTTGCTTATTGACATTCACATCCTTGCACAATCAAGGCCCTGGATACCTGAAGGACTTGTTGCAACTGCATCACACCCCCCACAATCTTAGATCAAAAGGATCTAATAACTTGATCACCCCCAGAGTCCAACTCAAAACCTTTGGAGACAGAGCCTTCTGTCATGCTGCCCCTACACTTTGGAACACCCTGCCACACCCAGTTAGGACATCCCATTCCTGGAAGCATTTAAGTCCAAACTGAAAAGCCACATGTTTAGTCTGGCATTTATGAACACCTGACTATTTCCTCTGTAACACAGTCCAGCCTGCAACCCTGTATTGATCTGAGACATATCTATGCGCTTAGAGTCCTATAGGAGAAAAGCGCTTTACAAATGTTATTATTGTTGTTGTTATTATTAGGCATTTATAATCCTCCCCCTAGCTCTATGCAGGTTTCACACCTGGCAGCCACCTTTGCAGCTACGTATCCACATGCTAGGGTACTTTGAATGGGAGACCTAAATATGATGCTAGATCCTTTTTTGGACCAATTTTCAGATGCAGCTGACCAGGGGAGTGTTGGGGGCCCCTCACGACTTAGATTCCTGATGGAATTTAGACGGGCGGACCTCTGGAGAATGAATCATCCCAGAGACAGGGAGTACTACTGCCATAGTAGTAGGAGACACAATTCTCTAACCCGGATTGACTACTTATCAGGCAATGGGTTTGTGACGTTAAACCTATGATCCATAACATATCTTCTATGGGGAATATCAGATTACTCGCCGTTACTGGGCACTTTGATTCATAGCGCCCCCTCAGTAATGTATAGAATGAATATACACCCGCTCTGGCTGAATCTTCTGGGCTCGATGGATGGGACTCCTTATCAATTAACTGAGTTTATGGAAATACATAGGGAGGAATCTAACCTGACTCTAGTGTGGGACACCTGAAGGCGAGTCCCTACATTCCAGCATCTCCTATATTAAAAAAGATACCAAGCGCTCGGAGCTGGAGCTTGAATTGCAGTGTACCACTCTGGAGTAGCAATATACAGTATCAGACACCCAACTGAATCCAACAGGATTGCTTGGCTCCAGGCGGGTAGACATTACCTAGCTATCCTCAAAGATAAAGCAGATAGGAAACTGTTCTTTATGAAACCAGTCAGCTAAACTACTGGCTCAACTAATTCAACATGACATGCCCTCTTCAGCAATTTTAGCAATTAGAAACTCTGCAGGGTAGGAACTTCGCACACGGCTATCCATTATTAGCACTTTTACACATTTCTATCAAGATCCATATGCAGTGTCCCAGGGGGTCAGTAGTGTAGCTTTAGGTATGCTGGGCTTTGTAGTGCAGGGCAACCCACTAACCTGGGATTCACTGTCGTCTTCAATCTGGGCAGCGGCTGGAACAGGCAGTTCATAAATGTTCGTGACGCCAGTGTCAATTGAACGGTGACACCAGGGGCGTAACTAGAAGTGACTGGGCCCCACAGCAAATATTTGTAAGGGCCCCCCTCAGCGCGCTTCGCACCTCCCTCCTCCTGTGTAAACCCCACTCCTTTGGCACAGTGTAGCGGTATACTGTATATTGTGTGGCACAGTGTAGAGGTATACTATATATTGTGTGGCACAGTGTAGCGGTATACTGTATATTGTGTGGCACAGTGTAGCGGTATACTGTATATTGTGTGGCACAGTATAGAGGTATACTGTATATTGTGTGGCACAGTGTAGCGGTATACTGTATATTGTGTGGCACAGTATAGAGGTATACTGTATATTGTGTGGCACAGTGTAGCGGTATACTGTATATTGTGTGGCACAGTGTAGAGGTATATTGTGAGGCACAGTGTAGCGGTATACTGTATATTGTGTGGCACAGTGTTGAGGTATATTGTGAGGCACAGTGTAGCGGTATACTGTATATTGTGTGGCACAGTGTAGCGGTATATTGTGAGGCACAGTGTAGAGGTATACTGTATATTGTGTGGCACAGTGTAGCGGTATACTGTATATTGTGGGGCACAGTGTAGCGGTATACTGTACATTGTGAGGCACAGTATAGAGGTATACTGTATATTGTGTGGCACAGTGTAGCGGTATACTGTATATTGTGTGGCACAGTGTAGGCTATATGTGTATAACATAAACATACTCCACATGAACACTTACAGTTACTTGGCTTGGTCCTTGGGGATCTCGGACACCACTTCCACACTTTGGCCGGGGGCTCGGCGGAGCTGATGTTGTGTTTTATCCTAATGAGAAAGATTTTATAATAAGGATTTGGAGAAGGGGCAGAGGGATAGCAGAGCAGGGAGAGGCTGGTGCCGCTACTAGGGGGTCATACCATGGGGCAGTAATAAAACCCACCATAATGCCCCCCCCCCCCCAGTAGTAATAATTCTCCTTATAATGTGACAGTGCAAAAAATACCCCCTTGTAATGCCCCCAGTTGAGCTAATGTCCCCATAGTGCCCCAAAAAATGTGCCAGTATAAAATACCCCTATATAGTGCCCCCAGTAACTTCCCCCATAGTGCTCCTCTCCCCCCTTCCTGCTAGTGCCCCCCCAAAATGTACCAGTATAAAATGCCCCATATATAGTGCCCCAGTAGATGCCGCTCAGTGTCCGGCCTCTGATAGGCTGCCGGCCTAGTGTCCCCCATAATGCCCCCCAATAATGTGCCAGTAAGTGCCCCTATCATGTGCCAGTATCAAGTGCCTCTCCCCCCCCCACATGTCCCAGTATCATAGTGCCATCTCCCCCCATGTGCCAGTATCAAGTGCCTCTCTCCTTCCCACCCCCCATGTGCCAGTATCAAGTGCCTCTCTCCTCCCCATGTCCCAGTATCATAGTGCCATCTCCCCCCCCCCCCCACTAAAAAGTGCCAATATCAAGTGCCTCTCTCCCTCCCCCCTCCCTATGTGCCAGTATCAGGTGCCCCCCCCCCCATGTGCCAGTATCAAGTGCCAACCCCCCCTCTCCCCTCCAGGTGCCAGTATCAGGTGCCTCCCCCCCCCCCCCCCTATGTCCCAGTATCATAGTGCCATCTCCCCCCCCCCCCCCACCACCACCACAAAAAAAGTGCCAGTATCAAGTGCCTCTCTCCCTCCCCCCCCCCCAATGCCAGTATCAGGTGCCTCTCTCCCTCCCCCCCCATGCCAGTATCAGGTGCCAACCCCACTCCCATGTGCCAGTATCAGGTGCCAACCCCCCCCCCCCAGGTGCCAGTATCAGGTGCCAACCCCCCTCCCCCCATGTGCCAGTATCAGGTGCCTTCCGCTCCCCCATGGCAGTAACAGTCGGGTATTAAAAAAAAAAAATAAACACTTCTACTTACCTCCATGTCAGCGATGCGATGCAGCCTCTTCCTGTGTCCCGCCTTGTATGCCCTTATATGGAGTCAGTGCTTGTATTTCAGAAAAGAGTCTGCTGGGATTCGAACCCAGGACCTTCTGCTTCAGAGGCAGAGCAGCTATCCACTAGACCATAAGAGCTGCCTTGAGGCTGAGTGAAAAATATGAGACTTCTACTGTTATAGCTGGCTAAGTGTACATCTATACACATGGCAGCTGTTCATATATAGAGATGTAGCAGAGCTGAATGTGCAGGGACAGCTGTCATATACAGATATAGCAGTGCTAGGTGTGTTTGGGCAGCTGTCATGTGTATAGATGTATTTTTTTTTTTTTACAGTCAGTTGTAATGCAGCCTTTATGGCTGTGAGGGTAAATGCTTTGCCACTGATTCACTTATAGATTGGAGGTTGTGGGTTCGAATCCCAGACCAGGAGACTTTTAGCAGACAGTAAAATTAGATCACTCTAGCGGCTGTGAAGGGGCCCTGAACACGATATTTATCTAACTTGAAAATAAACTGTCACACACGCTGCTTGGGGCGCCGGGCCCCCTTGGCAGCCCGGGCCCCGAAGCAGCTGCTTCCCCTGCTTCCCCGGTAGTTACGCCACTGGGTGACACGCCGTGTAATGTTATGGGGAATAATGGAGTAACCACGTGATAGCCAACCAAAACTGGAACTTTACTGGTTTTCAGTAATAATCATGCATGGACATAGGTAGAAACGCAGTTCCATTGAAGACAGTTGATTTGCATATGAAGACAGTGGGTTTGCATAAGTTACAGACAGGCCGGAAATAGCAAGGTGATTTTCAGAGGGTTAAACACAGGACTTGTAGTACAGGAGGCTTGCACTCTATTCCTGACTGATCCTGAAACATGTGACTTATTCTCCAAGGTCTGATGCCCTAGCTCTGGCGTATCCTTGAATCTGTCTTTATCAAGTACCTCCTCTGTTACCTTGAGTACCTCTTGCTGATTAGACTCGCCTTCTGTTTTATTCTGGGTCTTCAGGCTGTTTAACTATGCCCTTCTTGCTTCTACGAATACGGACTCAGGAGGGGAACCTTCTCCTCGGATCTGGAATCCGGTTACAGGGCTTACTCTACCCTCTCAGCACTGAGTCTAGAAACTTCTGCCTTCCTGAACTAGGCCCTAGCCTATTTATACTGAACTGGGGGCTCCCTCTGCTGGCTGTGACAAGGATTGCCGGTAACCGGCCTGACTGGCTTAAAGGGAAATACACATTCCAATCTAGCAGTGTCGGGTAGCCTACCCGTATGCTGCACATATACTGTAGATCCAGCATAACAATTTCTGAAACAGAGATAGCCACATATCTACATGGTATAACGTTCCCTAAACTTACCACACTACAAAGTGCCCAGTTAGATCAGCCAATCTCCCTGGAGGAAATAACAGGCCATATCAGACCTTAATAATGGGAAGTCTCCTGGCCCTGATGGGCTCCCCAAAGAAGTATATGCCAAATACGCAGAGGTGTTGGCTCCTTCAACTGCTAGCCACCCTTCACTCAGCCTTGGAGAAGTGGCATCTGCCAGACTCATTTATGGAAGCCACTATAATACTTTTACTCAAACCCAATAAGGAACCCATAGATTGTAGCTCCTATAGGCATATTGCCCTGTTAAATGTGGACTACAAAATCCTAACCAGAATCTTGGCCACTCATCTTAATCGGGTAATCCGGGAAGTCCACTACAGATAATATTAGACAGGTTCAAGTGGTTTCACAAGTGGGCTGTTCACTGAATGCAGATTGGGCCCTAGCCTCCCTAGATGCCGCCAAGGCATTCGATTCCATCGAATGGGCCTACCTTTTGGCTGCTTGCGGGGGTTTGGGTTCGGCCCACAGTTGCTCAGATGGATCAACATGTTATATAGTAGACAGGTAAGGCTACTTTCACATTAGCGTTCGGGGCTCCGCTTGTGAGTTCCGTTTGAAGGCTCTCACAAGCGGCCCCGAACGGATCCGTCCAGCCCTAATGCATTCTGAGTGGATGCGGATCCGCTCAGAATGCATCAGTCTGGCACCGTTTGGCCTCCGTTCCGCTCAGCAGGCGGACACCAGAACGCTGCTTGCAGCGTTTTCCTGTCCGCCTGGCCGTGCAGAGCCAAACGGATCCGTCCAGACTTGCAATGTAAGTCAATGGGGACGGATCCGTTTGAAGTTGACACAATATGGTGCAATTTCAAACTGATCCGTCCCCCATTGACTTTCAATGTAAAGTCTGGACGGATCTGTACAAATTGGACTTAGATTTTTTTCTAAAATATAATGCAAACGGATCCGTTCTGAACGGATACCATCGTTTGCATTATAGGAGCGGATCCGCTCCGAACACAAGTGTGAAAGTAGCCTAAGACACTCTAAAGCGGCCTAAAACAGAGGGAGGTATGGACCTGCCGGACTATTATTTATATTACCTGGCAGGCCAACTAAGACAACTAAAATCCTGGTATATAGTAGAGGAACTACCCACTTTGGAATACTTCTTAAAGTGTTACATGGGATGCTACACTCTTTGGTCAGTTCTGGAGTTACCCTCCAAGTTCCAGAAACCATTACTACCGCTGCACAAATTAGCTCAAAGGGTATGGAAAGAGGCGAAGACACTGTCACATTTTAAAGATGTTATCTCGGACATCCCTCTATGGCCCAACCAGTCGCTACCGCAGGTGCAGGGGGTTATGGGGGCAGACAGGTGGCAAGCGGAAGGGGTCAGAACACTTGGAGATATGTATAATCGGGGGGTTCTGATGTTGTTCGAGGGAATCTAACAGAACTACAACATCCCCAGAATTAATTTCTTCTCACACTTACAGCTCAGATCGGCTATACAGAGTACATTCCCGAATATTAACTCTACGATCTCTAAGTACCCCCTCTCAGGAGTAGTCAAAACCCAGGGACCCAGAGGACTAGTATCGGTAATTTACTCACATTTAGTACAAGCAAAGGTCAGTGCCAATCCCCTCCCAGTATTAGACAAATTGAAAAGATTGATACCCACACTTACAGAAGAATCTGATACGATTTTATTGGAATCACACTTACAAGTATCACCAGCAATTAATAATAAAATAATTCAACTGCATATTATACATCAGACATATCATACACCAACTAGACTATATAAAATGGGAAGCCCATCACCCACAGCATGTCCAAGGTGCGGGGAACTGGAGGCCTACTTTTGGCACATGATGTGGAGATGCAGCCCAAAAGCCACATTCTGGAAGGAGGTGACAAATTTCTTATCTGATCTATTACCGGTTCAGGTGGCTTGCATTCCTGAGATTTGCCTGTTGGGAATATTAAGCGAGGATAGTTGGGATCATTACATGTCAGCATTCTTAAGGGAAGTGCTATTTATGGCACGTAAGTGTATCGCTCTGAGATGGTACAGCGCCATTATACCGAATCTATCCATGTGGAAAAGGCAGATAAACCAGATCCTACCATATACAGTATATAAACATCGTATAAAACCTCAAAAATTTGAAAAGGTCTGGGGTGTTTGGTGTAATTCACCTAATACTCTATACTCAGCTTCAAGACTATGGCCAGCCTTATCAACGGCCCGTGGAACCATTGATCAATCGGTGTAGTGGGGTCACCTAATGTATTGTATAACACAACCTCAGCTAGCATAAAGGGAGATTTTCAGCAGTGTAATGGGCAATTAACTGACTGATTAAAGGAATTAATAGCGAGAATAATTTTTTATTATTGATATCTAGAAATGTACCAGAAGTGTATGTATTTGTTGTTGATTTATATATGTCAATAAAAAAGTAAAAAAAAAACACCAAAATATTAAGTATAAATCACCCCTTTCCCAATTTTACAAATAAAATAAATAAATAAACATATCACATATTGCCACGTCCAAAAACACCAAAACAAAAAAAAATGTATTTAAAAAATGAAAATGCACAGAATATCGATATAAGTTATCGGTTATCGGCCTGAAAGTTCACAGGTTATCGGTATCGGCTCAAAAAAATCTATATCGGTCGATCCCTAGTTTGGATAACTTGCTATAGTGCCCCTAGCAGTTTGGATAGTCCCCTATAGTGCCCCCAGTAGTTTGGACAGCCCTCTTATAGTGCCCTTGGTAATTTAGATAGTCTCATATTGTGCCCCCAGTAGTTTGGATAGTCACTTATAGTGCCCCCAATAGTTTGGATGGTCTACTATAGTGCCCCCAATAGTTTGGATGGTCTACTATAGTGCCCAAAGTAGTTTGGATAACTCACTATAGTGCTCCTACCAGTTTGGATAGCCCCCTATAGTGCCCCCGGTAGTTTGGATAGCCCCTTGTATTTTCCCAGCATTTTTGACTGTCCCCTATAGTTTGGACAGCTGGTGTGCCGCATGCGCTGGGACAGAGCCAACTCAGACTGCAGGTTGGCAAAAAGAGGCCTGCGGCCTACATCACAGACGGCAGCTTGAAGCCACAGTATCCACGGGAGGTGATTTATGGACAGTTTTTTTTCTTAAAAGAACTGCAGAACCCCTTTAATTAATGCTGGGGGCATCAATTACTGTGGTTATGTACCTAGCCGGAGACCACAGGTGCCCTCCTGATTCCTGAATTCAACCTTATTGCCATGCCGTCAATTAATTGGCGTAGGAGGACAGGAGGAGTAGGAGTTTGCATAAAGCACCAAAAGACAAGATTCTCTGGTCTGATTAATCCAAGATTGAACATTTTGGCAAAATTTTAAGTGTCATTTGTGCAGGAAACCAGGCTCTGCTGATCACCTGCCCAATATTATCCCTACAGTGAAGCATACTGGTGGCAGCATCATGCTGTGGGGGTGTTTTTCAGTGGATGGGACAGGGAGATTGGTCAGGACTGAGTGAATCATGAATGGAGCAAAGTACAGACATATATTAATAAAAACCTGATCCAGAGTGCTCTGGACCTCAGACTGGGCTGAAAGTTCACCTTCCAACAAAACAATGACCCGTAGCACACAGCCAAGACAAGAGTGTCATAGAGACAACTCTGAATATTTCTGAGTGGCCCAGACAGAGCCCTGACTTGAACCCAATTGAACATCTCTGGAGAGATCTGAAAATGGATGGTCCCCATCCAACCTGACAGAGCTTGAGAGGATCTGTAGAGTACAATGACAGAAAATCCCCAAGTCCAGTTGTGCAAACCTTGTGAGAAGACTAGAGGTTGTAATTAGAGATGAGCGAATTTTTGGTTTTGAAATTTGTTTGCGATTCGTTTACTGGTAAAAGGTGAACTGCATTATGGATTCTGTTACCACGGACCATAAACGCAATTCTATGACGGAATGCATAACGGAAACGGGACGGATCCGTTATGCAGCCCATAGACTTCTATTATCATGGAATGAATAACGGAATGCCTCTAAAGGCATTCCATTATGCATTCCGTCATAGAATTGCGTTATGGTACATGGTAACGGAATCCATAACGCAATTCACCTTGCACCAGTAAACGAAGTGTGAACAAATTTCAAATGATGAAATTCGCTTATCTCTAGTTGTAATTGCTGCCAGATTACAGTAATGAGTAAAAGATTGAATACTTATGTCAATGCAATATTTTACGTTTTACTTTGCAAGAAATTAGCAAAGATTTTGAACATTCTGTATTTACTTTGTCATTATGGGGTAACAGAGTAAATTGGGCCAAGCTTAATGAGACAGACAAGAGGTTGACAGACCAGAAGACAGTTTCTTCTCTACCCTGAATTTGGCAAGTGGATACTGATAGGTACCCGTGACTGATAAAGACAGAGAGAGAAAACAACATTTATCACACCTTTGAGAATGTTTGAAAATCTGTAGCAGTCAGCCCTGCTGGCTGAAGGAGGAAGTTCAACCCATGGACTCACAGGTACAATGGTGTAGCCAAGTCCCATAACCAACAACGTAACTGAGCTCTGAGCATTCCTGGGACTAGTCACATGCTACCGCCATGTTACCCAAGACTTTCCAAAGATGGCGGTACCTCTGGAAGGATTTATGAATGGAGCCACTCCAAGGGCTACACAGGTCAAGGCCACAGCACAGGAATCATAAGAAGACCAAGCTTTCCAGATGAAGATCTTGTTGTCCTGTACATCTATGCTGACTACATCAAGCTATTCGTTCTCTACAAAAATGGCAGTTTAAAGGGGTTGGAAGCTGTGCTGGCCCAAGTCCAAAATGGCCAGAAACCTCCTTCGGGGGCAATTTATTTTTATGATTACATTTTACTCATTTTGGGGTTAAAAATATTTTTTCAATTGGTCTTTATTACAAATATTCAATAGCTTTGAATAAATGGTTAACTTATGTCTAAGTCTACTTTCACACTCGCGTTTTGTCTTTCCGTTCAGGGCTCTCACAAGCGGTTCAAAAGGATCCGCTCAGAATGCATCAGTTTGGATCAGTTCAGTCTCCATTCTGCAATCAGCGTTTTGGTGTCCGACTGATGAAACTGAGCACACAATGTAAGTCAATGGGGATGGATCCGTTTTCACTGACACAATCTGGCAAAATACAAAACTGATCCGTCCTCCATTGACTTTCAATGGTGTTCAAGATGTCCGTCTTGGCTATGTTAAAGATAATACAAACGGATCCGTCCTGAATGGATGCAGATGGTTGCAGTATCTGAACGGATCCGTCCATTACGGATCCGCACAAAACGCAAGTGTGAAAGTAGCCTTACTGTGAGAATCATACTTTCACTTTATGTCGGTCATCTAATAACCCTTATCTTATCTCTAAATTACTAATAGCTCAACAATGCTTTTTTTAAGCCACATTCTTATATTTAAATTAAAAACTGAGTTTTGATAAGGGTAGCGATCAGACACAACAACTGAGCTGCCTAATGGAAAACAGTAAAAATACAGAGCACACTACTAGTGAATCTCAAGGCTGTACAGAGATAGGGGCTCAAAATTTTTAATAAATACCAGTTGAAAAAATGATTTTTTTAGCTCTAAATGAATACAATGAATTAATTTAAAAAAAATGCCTGAAAGGCTGTCCTTTAAGTTGGAGTTGTTAGGCTAGGTTCAGACATGCGACACAGCGATATGGCAGGCTGTTTCAGTCTGCTGGAGTTCACCAGATCCAGCATAGCCAGATAGTACAGTGTGCCCGCTGGACCCCATAGACTATAATGTGATTCAGCAGGAATCCGGTCGCTCCCTGTCATAAATGCTGGGATTCAGCCAGACAAAGATCACTGCATGCAGCAGTTGTCTGCCTGAGATTTTGGCACGCTGTTTCCTAATATAATCAATGGGCCCCAAACTCTCTGCTAGAACATCCTGACGGATTGCTGTGCTGCATTGTGAAGGTGTGTACTGTCACCAAGAATTTTGTTGCTATGAATTCATACCATGGACTAAGAAGCCTTTGGCTCTTTGGGGGGGGGGGGGGGGGGGGGGGGTGTGTGGATGGTCAGACTCAGCAAGTTAAAGTACTGGAATCCAATGGAAGCTGCTAGTTGGCCTACTGATGGTGGGTCAACTAGCAGTTAGCCCAACAGACTAAAGCCCCCAACTTGATCAATGTTGATTACCAAGGAAATTGTGCAGGTCTTCTATAACTTGGGAAATGCTCCCATTCAAAGTGCTGAGCCTCCAATGACCTCAGGATGGAATGTAGCAGAGAAAACTTGAAGAATTAACAACAATGAGACAAGGATATGAAAAACGTGACAAGGTAGTTAATTAATGGCCAAGCTGACAAAAAAGATAGAAACTTACACTCATGGGGACCTGATTACTACAGCTTCAACACTGGTTGGCCCTCCTTGAAAGTGTTTTATACTGATGGGTGAAGCTACTGACTGAGATAGGCTTTACTGGCAAATTGTGTTTGAGGTGAAAGGAGTGACCAAAAAGATGTACGAGAAGAAGAGGCATTTTGGATTGGCAAAGACTTTTTGCTTGGATGCAATTCTATTGAATTGAGCCCGGAAAGGAAAGCAAGCAGAGGATGGGAGTAATGGTTATTGCTCCCTAGGGCTGTGCAGAGACTGGAAGGAACACTCTTTCTTTCCGTGGGGCACACCCTGGTGTTGTGGGCTTCTGCCTGGTAGTAGTTGGCAAAGAATGATTGGCCGTAGACTCTACAGGGAAATTTCCCAGTGGGCTAATTACCAGGGGCCACCTGAACCCTTCTCTTGGCTGCTATACAAGTAAGTAATGATCTGCACTCCCACAGATAATTAATGCTGGGGTGTCAGTTACTGTGGTTATGCATCTAGCTGGAGACCCCAGGTGCCCTCCTGATTCCTGAATTCACCCTTAATGCCATGCTGAGGCAATTGGAGTATTAGGACAGAAAGCGGCAACTGAGCTAACCACCACAAAGGGGCAGCTTCTGATGAGGTATTTTGTCCTGCTGGGGCATTATTTGGTGCTGCACTGTGGTTTTTGATGCTGCTGGGACAGTTTATTGCGTTGCATTGAGGTATTTGGCTCTGCTAGGGAGATATTTTGTGCCGCAATAAAATATTGCTGGTCCCGCCTATTTATGTTAGCCCTGCCTTCTGTCATTTTGGACCCGCCTACAACATGAGGCCACTTTAAATATTTTTCCAGGGCCACTTTAAGTTCTTATTCCGCCCTTGGTAGTTGAGGTGGTTGATGTTAAGTGTTGGTCTTGGTGTAAGGCAGGAGAGCAGATGCAATGGCCAGGCTAGTTGGAATCATTAAATAAGTCTCTCTTTACTAAAGTACAGCATAGGTGTAGCAGTACATCCGACAATAACAAGGCACAGTTCCAAGGCATATAACAGAGTGCAATCCTTCCCCAATAACAGCATATGGACAGCAGCAATGATGAAGATTGTAGTACTCCTCTCTGTTTCTCAACAGAACCATAGGCTGGCAATGAGGTACTTGTTAAAGTAATGTAATGTACGCATACAGTGACTCCACCAGCAGAAAAGTGAGTACAGCTCTGAAGTATAATAAAGGATGTAACTCAGGATCAGTACGGGATAAGTAATATAATGTATGTACACAATGACTGCACTAGCAGAATAGTGAGTAAAGCTCTGGAGTATAATACAGGATGTGTCACGAGGGTGTCAAGAACCACACCTGACTCCGTTATACCCGGGGTCAGGAAGTCGCAGCGGTTGGCTGCGCGCTCTATGTAGTAAGATAGGGCTGTTTCTTTATGGTAGCTTTCTGGGTTTGCTTTGCAACCCTTTTTGGCTCACTCAGGGATCCGTAGCTCCTTCTACTCAGCTGTTCCTTGTCCAGCACTCCCAACCTCCTTATATTCCCCTCTCCCACTTCTCTGGTTGCCAGATATAGAGCTTCCTGCCTAGACTTCTATACTAACCCACTGGAGCTGTGTTGCTGCGTTCCCTGATTGTTGTTCCAGAACGTTACCCTCCGGATCCCTGTTGGGCCTTTGTGGTCTGCTGTTGTCGCCCACCTGGGATTATATGTTTGTCTGTATTGTCTGTCCTCTCCTTGGTGTTTTCCTTTTAGTGTCAGTGGTGGGGACTAGTGATCCCACTGCCCCGTTCACTACCTAGGGCTCATCTTAGGGAAAGCCAGGGTTTAGGCACGTGATCGGCGTACGGGTGAGGAACCCGTCTAGGGATGTCAGGGCAGTCAGGTGCCAGCTGCAAGGTGAGTCAGGGGTCACCACCTTTCCCTCTCCCTTAGGCAGGGCCTTCCCTTTTCCCTCCCTTTGCGTCACGCCGGTCATTACATTATATCTGGCCCTTATTTTGTGTAGGTAAGTTTTACCTACTTAGAATCCAGTATGGATCCCATTGCTGCTTTGTCAAACCAATTTCATGGCCTGTCTTTGGAGGTGTCAGGATTGAAGGCGTCGGTCCTTCAGCAACAGCAGCAATTGCAACAGACCGCAAGCCCAGCGGTTGCTACAGGTAACCAGGTTGTTGCGGAACCCAAGGTTGCTCTTCCTGACAGATTTTCTGGGGGAAGGGACAAGTTTGTGACATTCCGTGATGCCTGTAAATTATATATTAAGCTGCGCCTTTACTCCTCTGGTAAGGAAGAACAGCGGGTGGGGGTTGTTATTTCCCTGCTGCAGGGGGACCCGCAATCCTGGGCGTTCTCTTTACCCACTGATTCCCAGGCTCTCCGGTCAGTGGATGAATTTTTTGGGGCCTTGGGTCTCATATATGACGACCCTGACCGAGTCGCACTGGCTGAATCAAAATTACGGAGACTCGGGAGAGCGGTCAGTAGAGGAGTATTGCTCTGAGTTCCGTAGGTGGGCTACGGATACCCAGTGGAACGACCCGGCTCTCAGGAGTCAGTTCTGCTTTGGGTTATCCGAAAGGGTTAAGGATGCGCTTGTGCTGTATGAGACCCCCTTTTCCCTTGATGCGGTTATGTCCCTTTCTATCCGAATAGATAGACGTCTTAGGGACAGATTGAAAAACCCGGAGCAATTGGTAACCCCTCCCAAGCAGCAGTTAGTCTGTACGGACTTAGACGAGCCTATGCAGCTAGGAGGAACTACTCGTCAGGTCCATCCTCCTGAGGTTTGCCGTAGGCGTGAGGTTTGTTTCTTCTGTGGGGAGAGGGGTCATTTCATTAATGTCTGTCCTTCTTTCCTCAAAAAACAAAAGACCGTCGGAAAACTACTAACCCCAGGCTGTGTGGAGGATGTCAGCCGGGGGGTATATGTTTCCTCCATACGAACATCGCAATTTGTGTTGCCAGCGGTTGTTGTTTTTGGCGTTAAGACGGAGACTATTTCTTTTTTTCTAGACAGTGGAGCAGGAGTAAATTTGATTGATGCCCATTTTGCCCACACTATGTGTTTGTCTCTCTGTACGCTACAGAGACCTATTCCCATTTTCGCTATTGACTCTGCTCCTCTGTCTCAGAGAAACCTCACTCACATTGTCCATAACTTACACCTTCGGGTAGGGGACCACCATAACGAGATGCTTTCATGTTATGTTCTGGAGGGGCTTCCCACTCCTGTGGTGCTGGGCCTTCCAGTGGTGGATTGGCAGGCCAGGGAGATATTGGAGTGGAGTGAGCATTGCAGAGAAAATTGCTTAAATAGCAATTGCTTAGTCGCCTCCATAGCTACGACGTTTTTTCTGAAAAGGGTTGTCAGAAGTTACCACCTCACCGTCCTTATGATTGCCCGGTTAACCTTATTCCTGGCGCAAAATTACCCAAGACCAGGTTATATAATCTTTCAGGTCCGGAGAGACAAGCCATGAAAGATTATATCTCCGAGAGCTTGGCTAAGGGACACATCAGACCCTCTTCTTCACCCGTGGCTGCAGGGCTTTTCTTCATTAAAAAGAAAGACGGGGGCCTGCGTCCTTGCCTAGATTTTCGCGAATTAAACCGGATAACCATCCGAGACCCATACCCTCTTCCTCTCATTCCTGACCTGTTTAATCAGATTGCGGGTGCTAGGTGGTTCTCCAAACTTGATCTTAGGGGGGCCTACAATCTGATTCGTATCAAGGAGGGGGATGAGTGAAAGACAGCTTTTAACACCCCTGAGGGGCATTATGAAAATCTAGTCATGCCTTTCGGTCTGACCAATGCGCCTGCTGTCTTCCAACATTTCGTTAATTACATTTTTAGTCATCTTATCGGCTGGTTTGTGGTAATATACCTACATGATATTTTAATTTATTTGTCGGATCTGAAAACACATGAGGTGCATGTCAGACAAGTACTGCAGGTCCTACGGACGAATAAATTATATGCTAAAATTGAAAAATGTGTCTTCGCCGTTCAGGAAATACAATTCCTAGGTTATTTATTATCTGCTTCAGGTTTCCATATGGATCCTAGGAAGGTCCAGGCAATTTTAGATTGGGATCTTTCTGAGAACCTGAAGGCACTGCAACGGTTCTTGGGCTTCGCAAATTTCTATAGAAAATTCATTAAAAATTATTCAGTTATTGTATAACCCCTTACTGACATGACTAGAAAGGGGACTGATTTTTCTAAATGGTCTGACGCCGCTAAAATTGCTTTTTCCTCTCTAAAAGAGAGGTTTACCTCGGCACCTGTACTAGTCCAACCTGATGTCTCCCAGCCTTTTATTGTTGAAGTAAATGCGTCAGAGGTGGGAGTGGGGTCTGTGCTGTCTCAGGGTCCGTCTCCTGGCAAATGGCGTCCTTGTGCTTTCTTTTCTAAAAAACTATCTGCAGCAGAAAAGAACTATGATATTGGCAATAGGGAACTATTAGCTATTAAACTAGCATTTGAAGAATGGCGTCACTTTTTAGAGGGGGCAATCCACCCCGTCACTGTGATTACGGATCACAAAAACCTTCTGTACCTCGAATCAGCTAAGCGTCTCACCCCTAGACAAGCTAGGTGGTCGCTATTTTTTACCAGGTTTAACTTTGTTATTACCTATCGTCCTGGGGCAAAAAATACCAAGGCTGATGCATTATCTCGTTGTTTGTTGTCTTCCCTGGAGGGGGTAATGTGAGTGATCCGGTACCCATTCTACCAAGAGGAGTGGTTGTCTCTGCGGTACACTCTGCTCTGGAGGGGAAGGTGTTAGAGGCCCAGGGGGACGCCCCGGTCTCTTGCCCCTCAGAGAAATTGTTTGTACCGTTGAACCTGCGTTTCGAATTATTAAAGGAACATCATAATTCGGCACTTGCTGGGCACCCGGGTAGTAAAGCAACCTTGGAGCTATTGTCTCGTCGTTTTTGGTGGCCAAGGTTGCGTCAGGATGTAATGGATTTTGTGTCTTCTTGTTCTACTTGTGCGCGTGCGAAAGTCTCTCATACACGTCCTGCAGGGTCTTTATTGCCACTTGTCATTCCCAATAGACCATGGGCACATCTGTCAATGGATTTTATCACTGACTTACCTTTGTCTGCGGGTAAAACAGTTATTTTGGTAGTAGTGGACAGGTTTAGCAAAATGGTACACTTCATTGCGTTACCCGCACTACCTAATGCTAAGACTCTTGCTCAGGTATTCATCAGTGAAATCGTAAAGCTTCACAGGGTCCCTTCCGATGTTGTTTCGGATCGGGGTACCCAGTTTATTTCTA